>NC_132780.1:143251079-143552829 GCF_048418805.1 Vulpes vulpes
GTCCCTGGGAAGGTGACCAAGGTGGACAAATAGTACAAGAAGCAGAGAACAGCCCAAGGTGGAAGGAATGAGCCCCAGATGGGATTGTACCATGACCTGAACACAATTTTTCAGCCAATGATCATAAGAATTTTCCCTTTTCCTCCACACCCTACAGCCTCTCATCAACCTAATTAAGGCTCTCCATTTGTCAGAATCATAACCCTCTTCTGCTTAAACCTATCTGCCCTGCACATGGAAATGTCCACACTCAGTGGCTTGTCCATTGAGAGCTCAGCTCTTTTAATCTGGTAAATGAAGTTCAATCACTGTTCTGAGAGGCATGTTGAAAGCAGTACTCTCTCATACAAATGTGGTAAGCACGTGGCTAAATTAAAATTTTCTAGTGGCCGTGTTAAAATAAAGGACACGGGTTAAATTAATTTTAGAACATGTTTTATTTTATGTTCTAAAATTTATATCAAATATTTTCATTTCAACATGGGGGCACTGGCCACATTTCAAGTGCTTCATTGCCAGTGGCCACTGTAGTTCCAGAGCAAGTCTCTTTGTTGTGTCATCTGCACTGCAGGAATTCTCATGGTAGCATTTTCAGGCATATATTGGCATTTCTAGGCAGGACTGTGGACTGGATATTTTGCAGCAGGCAAGTCCTCACTTGGCCCTGAATTTACATTGGTTAAGCACAAACCAACTTTGCATATTGCCCATTTGATATTTCTAGCTCTCTCTCTTTCACGATCTTAAAATTCCATTCTTGAGAATTCTTCTTAGGTTGTGGGTCCAAGAAGAGATGAAATGAGGAGAAAGTCTCATAGTACATAAAGCCCTGGAAGCAAAGTTTAAGATCAATTCTCTAAAAACATTGGAAATTAAGGGCTGATGCTTGTCTATGATTATATGAATATACTTCACTTCTTCCTCTTTTGTTTGTTGTCTTGTAGGTTCTGCCTCTTTTTACCATTCAAGCCTTTTCTCTTTGCTGCTCCTTTGAAATAATATTGGAACCTTGAATATGTGGAACTCTTTTACTGTCAGGAATATAATGGTTAAATAAATGTAACAAGTTAATAAGAAGAAGTACAAATAGAGCAGATTATAAAGGTCACACAATAGTCCTGTGTTTACCATCTATAAGAAGTCACCTAATGTGGAAAAAGATAGAATTTCAAAATTCCATTGATTGATGTTGTGACCTTGATCCAAATTTCTGGCCTAATATTTCAGATATTTGAACTGCGGAATATTGACACATGTATCTCTGTCAAGAGCTTTCAACTGCAAATAACAGAATACCTGACAAACAGTGGCTTTCACATGCAGATGTTGCTTTCCTTCCATGACAAGAAGCCTGAAGGCAGCTGGACGTTGGTATTGGTTCTGCTGTTTGACAATGTCACCAGAGACACAATGTCTTTCTGCTCCACCGTCCTTGGTGTGTGGCTATTCAACCACATGTTTGTTATCTCATGGATGCAAATGGCTGCTAAAGTTGCAGACACTGAATCTATGTTCAAGGAAGGAAGAGGTTCTTATCAGAAGAACAAAACATGTCTGAAAACTGTGTCCCTAGATATCCACAGCTACAAAGGGGTTGGGAAAAATGTGTGGTTAGCCTCCCAGCTTCTAAAGTGGAGGTTTTGAGAAGAGGATGTTGAAGTAGTGAGCAAACTAAGATGGCCACGGTATGACTCCCTAATAGCTGGACAGCAGCAAACATATACTGAGGGCTCATAAGAGATAAGATAATACACTAAGCTTTCTACAGGTGTCTTTTTATTTTATCCTCACAACAGCTCTGACATATGCCTCCTATTATTTTCCACTTTTTTTTTAGTTAAAAAAAAAAAAAACTAGACTTAGAGAAATTAAATTAATTTACCCAAATCACTTGAGAATCCCTTGTTGCTCTATCATTACCAAATAACTACCCCTATCACCATGCAGGTCCCCTGCCATATAACTTGTCATACGTTGTCCAACTACTTGTTCAATATTTTACTCTACAAAGGTAATGAGAGAGAAGAAGGAAGGAGTCAGGGTAACTTTTTGTGATATCTGGATTAAGAAACCGCTATAAGATGGTCTGTCTCCTGGGGGAGGAAGAGTAGTTTTTGGCAGACATTATGTAAGTTTTGTCCAGGATGCATTTAGTAGGTAGTACCTGTTGTTGGTCAGCCACATGGCCAAGGGCAATGGGTGTGGGAAGTACAGGAGAAATCACATAGTTAGAATTTCTGACTTCTGAGAGGTTGATGATCATAATGAAACCAATATTACCTTCTTAGATGTCATTTCCATGATTAGATTACAAGTGATCATAACTTCTGTCTTGCTAGCATATTCTCTCTACGTGCCCTCTTGGGTATCATGCTCAGCTGAAGTAATGAACATGTTGGAGAGGCCCATATGGCAAGGAAGTGAGTGGTCTTGGCCAATAGCCAGCAGGAACCTGAAGCCCTCGGTCTAGCAGCCTTTAAGAAATAGAATTTTGCTAACAATCTCAGTGAACTGGAAAATGGATCGTTACCCAGTCAGACTTTCAGATGAGAGCTCAGCCCTGCCAATAATTTGATGCAGTCTATGAGAGACCAGAAGTAGAGGACCCAGCTAGGCAGCATCCCTAACCCACAAATATGGAGATAATAAATCTGTGTTGTTCTAACCACTAACTTTGTGGTAATTTATTAAGTGGCAATAGATAGAAGCACCCCAAGTTTAGCTGTGGGAGGAGAGACCAGGCCCATGTAGCAGTTAGCTGGGGCATACGCTTACCTAATTGCCAGAGCCAAGGGAAGGTAGATTGTTTTTGGTGATTGAAATACTGCTGAGAGATAGCTTATATGTGAAAATAAATTACCCAGTTGACCAATTAAAACCCAAGCTGAGAATCAAAGAACTTGGCTCACAGGAGAAATGAGGAAGCCCTGGGAGGAATGCAGCTATATTTAGGCCAGACTCTGAGCAGCGGTAGCTGGCATATGAACCAGGCCGAGACTTGCTTTGGGAGTAGGCTATGAGCCTCAGGAGGTAGATAAACATTAAACATAACCATACAGTGAAAGCCTTTAGACAGGGTTGAGGAAGCTAAGTGATCTTCAAGGGGAAGTATCAAGAGAAGTTGTAGATTTTCCTTTACGGGAATCAATAAAAAATAGGAGTGATCTCAACTCGTTAATAAATGACAAGAACTTTAATCGATGATCAAAATCATTCAGTATCCTTGTTCCGTAAGCAATCTCCTTTCTTGCCTCTCTCCTCACCTCTCTTCTTACACAGACACTCTCTGTATTGGTCTGCTTGGGCTGCTATATCAAAATACCATAGGTTGAGTGGCTCAAACACAGAAAGGTATTTTCGCAAAAGAGAGAGATCTCTGGTGTCTCTTCCTCTGATAACACCTCCTGGTTAGGTGACAGGATACCAATCCTATCAGATTAGGGCCTCACACTTAAGAAGTCATTTAATATTAATTACCTCCTTGAAGGTCCTATCTCCAAATACAGTCACATTGGGTGTTAGGCTTCAACATATGGATTTTGGGCGATACAGTTCAATCCATAACATTTTCCAACCACTAACTCCTATAAAAGTAAGCTCAGTTAGGGCACGAGCTTGGATTGTCTTTTCACCAAGATATCTTGTTTTTCAAAGGCCTATTTCAGTGCCTAGAGCATAGTAAGTCCTCAATAAATGTTTGTTGAGTGAATGAAAAATGGCCTTCTTTTTTTCCATCAAATTGAGATTGCAATTGAAGAAGTCTATGAGAATTGGTCAAATAACAGGTATTTATTTTTTCATGGACAGTTTTCATGTAATCTTGTATGAAGTTTTTTTCAGTCTCATTATGATTTTTATATATCATTGGGATTTCATACCATCTAATTTATTTACCCATTTTACTCATCAAAGATTTATTGAACACTTACTAGATGCTCATCATAGGACCAGGTGCTATCAGTCAAGCTAAGCAGAATAAGGCACCATCCTTGCTCTCAAAGCACTTGCCATGTGCTTATTGACAGATGTGGCCAGCACAGGAAGCAGTTATGTAACCACACAATTAGAATATACATAACAGAACTGTGGAAAACACTTCTCTTCCCTGAAGATTAGTAAGATAATACAGTTCTATATAAAATGCAAAGGGTATCTGCTAGCTAATCATAGAGATTTCTTTATGTTATAGCTATTTAAGGATTGATGGAAGTGGCTCAGGTAAGCTCAAGAAATGCCTTAAAGGGGCACCTGGGTGGCTCAGTGGTTGAGTGTCTGCCTTTGGCTCAGGTTGTGATCCCAGGGTCCTGGGATTGAGTCCTGCATCAGGCTCACCAAGGGGAGCCTGCTTCTTCTTCTACCTATGTCTCTGCCTCTCTCTGTGTGTCTTTTATGAATGAATAAATAAAATCTTTAAAAAAAAAAGAAGAAATGCCTTAAAACTCACTCGTATAAGTCTCTACTATAAGGCAGCTGAGAAAATACAAAATGAGCCTTTGGTGATGGGCTCCCATCGTCTGCTATACTTGCATACATAAATAGGAGCAGGTTCAAATGTTTATCTTAAAAGTTTCAGAAGGGGAGAAAGGAGGACATGGAAGGGAGAGATGGTCCTGGCAGGGCTGGATGGGTAACCTGTCTCCAAAGAGAGACAGGGGGTGGGAGCGTTTCCATGTTCTTAGGATCCACTTTGCCTGATATTCCCAGACTTGGCCAATATCTACAGTGAGGTCACTTGAATTTTTGCTGTTGTTCTGGGAATCTCAGGCAGCCACAGAACCCAGAATTGTCCCTACTGATATTCAAGCTAGACAGGATGATCACTACTGGGTGGTATCACATCACAGCCAGACCTCCAGAGTCCAAGGCTGGCCAGCTGCTCAGACCTCCCCAATCACTCATTAATTTCAAAATAATGTGACTCAGATTTTACACCTTTGCATTTTTGAGTCCATTTATTTTGTTATGATTTTTCCCAGGTTTTATGACTTGGTAAGCTACCCATGGACCCTGAAAAGATCTGATACAATCTTGTCCAAGCATAGGGGACTGATCCCCAGCTTTTCTCACATTTCTTTCTGCTCTTGGATCTATGAATCACAGGACACATTTCCACTGTCCAATTTCAGCAAGAAAGAGTGATAGGGAGAAGGAACAAGGATCCGAGTTCTCCTTGCTTGAGCATGCCACTCCTGGAAAAGTCTGCCTCCTTCCGGGACCAAAAACAATGTTCGTTAGACACAAATCAGGGCTGTGTGCTCTTCTGGAAATCACTGAGTTGGTACCAGACCCAGAGTGGGGCTAGAGCAGATCCAAGAACATGAGTGATAGTAATGTTTGAGCACTGCTCCCATTCTCTCTAGAGATTGCACACTCTGTGTTATCTCTGCCAAGGGTTTTCCACCCATGGCACTGGCTAGTTTTTGTGGGCATTCATTGAGGTCAAATAATACATGATGAGGACGCTTTAAAACCCAAAGGTATGATGAGAATGTATGGATGGGTTAGTGGCCATAGCTGCCACTGTGCCATCAGAAGCACACCTCCCACTGGGGAGGAGTACAGTGTCTTGTTTAAAACTGTGGGCTTCAGCCTCGGACCACCTGAGCTCGAAGACTAGTGCTTTGCGAATCCAAGCTTCCTCATCTCCAAAGTGGAGGAATAAGAATGAGGATCAACTTTGTAGTCTGTCATGAGGGGTAAGTGAGGACAACTATATAAAGGATGGGACCAGGAACAAAGTAGTCATATGTGTTCATTATTTTTCCTCTCGTGAGCAGAGCTGGGTGCTAACTTGTCTTTGGTCTCTTTTCCTTTATGCTATCTTTCGAGTTAGCGCCATCACACTGCATACAATGGTCCAGCTAAGGGTCAGAGTGAGATATGTTTAGATATTAGGATTTGTAACAGAACAACAAAAAGAGATAATGCACTTTTGTAGGTGAGGGAAGATCATCGCCCTGAAGGAAACTGTGTATAAGGCCTTGGGAAAAAGCACAGGCTGTTAGAAAGCTTTTGTCCAGCGCTGTTACCATCTGTGGGAAACTGATGGAGGTTTAGCATGTACATTTGCTTCTTTCTTCTCTGGCTTCACTTAGGTAACTTGGTGACACATTTCTCCTTGTGACATGTCCAATAGACAGAAGAGCCTCCAGTCCCATTTTCAGAAATTCTGTAATCCCACAGAGGTGAGAGGGTATGCAAGACCAGGAGCTAGAACATTCCTTTCCAGAGGACCCCATGCCTCGCTCATGAGCCTTTGGCAGTCTAAGGGATAGCAAGATGTTTGGGTCAAAAAGATGCCTATGAAAGTCAGTCACTCCAATTTCTGGCTACATGTGGTGAATTGAACTCATGGGTTCATTTTTACTTTCTTTGAAATCTTAATTTTAAAAAGGATAGCTATCTGCCCATAGGACAAAGGGATAGGAAAGGAGAAGAGCAACATTTTGGAAGCTAGACAACTGAAGAAAGTATGGTTGCTTCCTTCCCAGACTCAAGAGAGCTAAAATCTCAGTAGGTACTATAGGTGCAAGCTGGGACTAGGGTATAGGGAAAGACCTCAGTAATATGAAGCACCAGGTTCCTTTAAAAGTGGGGGTGCAGGTGGGTTAGAAAAAGGAAGAGGGGTTCAGTGGTTGAGCATCTGCCTTCTGCTCAAGTCGTGATCCTGGGGTCCTGGGATCGAGTCCCGCATTGGGCTCCTCACAGGGAGCCTGCTTCTCCCTCTGCCTATGTCTCTGCCTCTCTCTGTGTCTCTCATGAATAAATAAATAAAATCCTTTAAAAAAAAAAGAAAAAGGAAGATTATTTGAAACATGTAATAAATAACAGAATCCTCACTCAGTCTCCCTGCCCAGCCAAGCATAGGATTTCATTTGATAGACTAAGGTCATTTTTGGCTATAAAGATTCCTACTTCTTCTGGTGATATAATTTGATGTTTTCTGTTGTAGCCTCTCCTCTTTTCAGACTCCCTGGAAGCCAGAGTCCCTGGGAGATTCTACTAGAAACAGGGTCCAGTAGGAGGGTATGGGGGGTGGCAGTGGGTGTTGTGAGCCTCTTCAGTGAAAACTATCCACAGACTGAATGGCCACCTCTCTGTTGACTCCTGGAATACAGGTTGCCAGACCTCAGCCCTCTAGGCAGGAGGTTGGACAATTCTCTGGATGAACTGATCTCTGTAAACCTTAGTCAATGGTAGTGTATTAATCTTGGTCCCGGTTCTTCAGGGCTGGTGGGATAGCTCAACGTGGCTTCCCATATTACCTGCATGGTATCCGAGAACAAGAACAAAGACAGTGGTTTTCTTGGTGACTCACCTACCATACTGAGTGGAGAGGAGTTTAGTTTTGTGCTAGCCCAGCATATGCAGTACTGGCGTGCTTGCCTGAGACCATCCTGTTGTTTCCAGCAGTTCCAGGAGTGGCCATTTCCCAGTACTCTGGTGTGCCCCTAGGCTTTAACTTCCTTTCTGGAAATCACACTATAATTTATTCAGAAGCATATTTCCTGGAAATCATTGGAATGGCCTTTGGCAAAACTTTATCTGAGCTTGGAGCATGGCAGCAATACCTGGGCACTTTAATCAAAACACCAAGGTCAGCAAGATGTAAAGAATGGCTTGTGGACAGGTATAGAGAAGGCAGCTTGGCCAAATAAATAATTACTGGGGGAAGGGAAATTATACAGTTGGAGCACTTTCTTTGATGAGCACTCTACACGTTGAAACAGTTTAGTATCTGCTCTACAGTCAGCTTGGCTGTGGGTTTGACTGGCCCTTGATCTTGGGTGTTCTTTAAACTGTTTATGTGAATGGGAATCACAGGAGGGAGGATCTTGTTAAAATGAAGTTTCTGATTCAGTAGATCGTGATGGGGCTGAGACTCTGCATCGCTTGCCAACTTGCGGGCAAGCCGATGTGGATGCAGGCAGTGCATGGGACGCCATCTGAGGATGAAGGACGTAACACTTCCAGGTTTGGATTGTCTCACTTATAAAGTGGGACATGAGTGCCTTCCTCCTAGGATCGTGGAGAGAATTAAATAAGAATGTAAAAAACTTAGAAGAGAGCACCTGCTGCAGAGTTAGCACGCGATAAACTGCTTTTTTTGAAAAAACGGGGGCAATGAAAGCATCACCTTGAAGATTATGTGAGGCTATGAAGGTCAAGTGCTCCACGTGAGGCCCGATGCATAGAAAGCATTGGCTGTGGATTTCCTTTGTGCCCAGCCTTGGTGTGTTTTCTCATTTAGTTCCTCTCACTCTCTGAGGTGGGTACTAATATCCTGCCCTCTTAGCACATGTGCAAACCAAGACCTAGCTGAGGAAAGTTGCAGAAGACCACAAGTTTACTAAGTGGCAGAGCTGGGGTTTATACCCAGATCATCTGGCCCCAAATTCTGTGAACTTAGTCACCAGTTGTAATTGTTACTGTTACTTGTATTGTCTTATTAAGTCCTCATGACCAAGGTGGGTTTTAATACCCATTTTATAGGACAGAAAACAAGGGACCTCAGTAAACTTATGTAATGTCATATATACAATCTCTACCTCTTTCTCACATATGTGGCACATAGGTCAGGACTGGGGTCTTCCTCTTCTTGCCACAGACCCTTGTGTTTTTCATGAGGGTCTCTGGCAATAGCTGAACAGCTATTCACTGTGCTTCGCACACCATGGGGGCGATTGGGAGACGCCCACCTTTCTCACCATGGGACTTCGTGCCACGTTACTTGCACTTTTACTTCCTGCCCCCTGAACTCAGCAGAAAGAAAGCACAGAGTGGAACTTTGCTGGGCTGCTTTTGGAAAAGCTAGTGACCCCTGGTATAACTGATCCATGTCAGGCATTCACGGGCAATGGCATGGATGGAGGAAGGTAGCACGATTCTAGAGAGCTGGAAGCAATGGGGAGAAGGCTATTGAGATCGTGTTAGGCTTGTTTCTTTGGAACACGGACTCTGAGAGGGAGATTGCATACAGGAAGTTTGGCGGTGAGCCCTTAGTGTCCACACCAGTGGTGAACTGAGGAAGTAAATTCTGGCAGAGGGAAGAGTTGAATTGAGATGCAGAGACCTCAGGTGACCCCATAGACATATCTAGCACTGGGGTGGCCCTTCAGAGCCATAGGATGGGCCTTCCCACTCCCACATGACTGGTCACTGCGTGCAGATCGGCCCTGGGGCAGGGCATGTGACTGTGGGCGGGGGAGGGTGGTGCTGTCCAGCTGAGGGCAGTCTGGCCAGTCAGTGGAGGGTTGTGAGCCACCACCTCCCCAGCATCCAGGGGCACCAGTGACTCCACTCTGAAGGGGGAGCTGGGCCTCACACCACAGCACCGACTCATATAGCACATCATGTGGGCTATCCGGTGCTGAGCTTGGCAGCATTAT
The DNA here is from genome assembly GCF_048418805.1 of Vulpes vulpes. NCBI lineage: Eukaryota > Metazoa > Chordata > Mammalia > Carnivora > Canidae > Vulpes > Vulpes vulpes. Next base: position 143,260,469 of record NC_132780.1, read on the forward strand.
AAAAACAGCTATAACCTTGCTTTAAGAAAAAAATGACCTCATAGGCAAATGCAAAATCTGTTTGGGAAATGATAATGATTTCCCTAATGATGGCAACTAACCAAGGAGGCCCCACGCTCCTGCCCAGCCCTAAGAGTCTTCAAGCTCAATTACGGGGTGAGAATAGAAAATAATGCAAAAGAGCCAAGGAGGTCTTGTGCATGCAAATTGTCAGCACAAAGTATTTCAGCCATTTCGGTCTCATCTGGGTTTTCTCTTTTCAACTTATATCAAATACACTTGGGTACACTCACACACACACACACACACACACACACACACACACACTCAGTTAACCTTGGATAGGGCTTCCTTTTAGAAACATTAAAAGCTCCTGAATTAACTCCAATAACATCCCCCTAGACCATCTTTGAAAGGAACAGATGAATGAGTTTGACGGAAAACTTTTGCTTGAAATTTTCCCCTTTCTCAGATTACATAAATTTGAAGGGAAAGTCTGCCAAGTGTTCAATGATGCTCTGCATGGTGGCTTCTGGCAGGGACACTCTGTACCAGCAGCTGAAACGAATGTTTTCCTGAAACACTGACTTATCATTCTTTATCACTTGCTCTGTCCCCCTCTTTCCTGTGCCACAGCCTTCTAGATGACCTGGGTAGGGATAGAAAAAAAAAACCAAACTTTTCTAGAACCCTGAAAGATACTGCATGTTGAGCTTGGTTGCTGAGACTTCACTTGGCAGATCAGACCGCAGGGATGATGAACACATTGATATTGAAAGCCATCTTTTCAGGCCTAAGGTGGGTACTAGGGGGTCAGGTCCCCACACTAGAGTACCTGAACTTTTAGGGCAGTTGCTTTGTGTGAGGAAGTTTCTCTCTGGGCAGAATGTTTCACAAGAAGAATTGAGTCACATTATTCCCCTGCTGAAAACCCTTCTCTTGTGCTTAAGATGAATCCCAAGCCCTCTGGCTCGACCTGCCAAGTTCCAGAGAGCCACGCCCTGCCCTCCTTTCCCTACCTCATTTGGGGCATGCTCACCTCCAGTCTCTGTACTCTGCTATGTTGATGACACCCTGGAGGTCCCTCCCACATGAAGAGGACTTTCCAAATCCATGGCCTCCACCCCTGTTGCCTAGAATATTCTCCTAGCTCTGCAATGGCACATTTCTTCCACAGTTCAACCTTCAAGGTCATCTCTTCAGAAATGCTGTCCCTGACCATGACCTTCCAGTTATACTCTCGGTCTTCCTAGTGTGCTCTTGCTTGTCCTCACTGCCCTCGTCAACCAGAACTTGCAATTATTTATTTGCTTATTTCTTTATTATCTCTTTCCCACATTGGACCCTCCTTCCTGAAATGGCAGGGACATGGTCACCACTGTTCCCAGCGTCAGGCACACAGTCATTCTTTGGTAAATATTTGTCCCCTCACCCAGCGCTTAAGTCCTATGCTCTCTCTTTTATTAAATACTTAGAGATTTTAAAGGAAGGTTATATATATGTAGAAGTTATCTCAGAGATATAAGATGGATGAGATGTGTTTTTAGGCAGAGGACATTCTAACCCCCCCCCCCTTTTTTTTTTGCCACTGATGGCTCCTTCCTCCTTTTCTCATAGTGGTTTTGTTTCATGATTTACATGCAGTATATCGGGCACATTTTAAATGACTTTTACATATGTGCACATCCGTGGAGATCTAGATGGAATGTTTATAGCTTCCCTTGTGGGAAAGCTGGCAGGCGCACTCTCTCAGTCAATACCTTCCAGAAGGTAACCACTATTATCATTTCTATCAATAGATGCCAGTTTTGACTATTTCTTTACACCATGAATGGAGTCATACCTCATGAATTCTTTCACGTCTATCTTTTTTTGCTCAAAAAGTGTGATTTCGAGATCCATCCCTGTTACTCTGTATCTCAGCCATTGCTTTGTGTTATTCCTTTATGTGAATGTACCAGTTTATTTATTCATTCTACAGTTGAAGGACACTTGGGTTGTATCCAGTTACTGGCTCTTATAAGCAATGCTCTTGGGGACATTCCTGTACAGGTATTCTGGTAGACATGAGAACTCTAATCTGCTGGTTGCATGTCCTGGAGTGGAACTGCTTCCGGATAGGAGTGTGTGTGGCCTGCACAGATACTATCAGACAACGTTCCTACGTAGCAATATCAGTTTACTCCACCTTGCTCCGTATTGGCACCAGCACTTTATATTTTCCCATACTCGATTTTGGCCATTCTGATAGGTGTGTGGTATACCTCTTTGAGATTTTGATTTGCATTTCTCTGATGTAAAATGATGAATACTTTTTTGAATGCCTGTGGGTCAAATGGGTATTTCAGGTACGTGTGTGTATATGTGAATTGCCTGTGTAAGTGGAGTCCCAATTTAAGCATTTCGACCATTTTTAAAGGATGGATTGTCTGTCTCTTTCTTATTGACTTGTAGGAGTTTGTCATGTTTTGGATAGGAGTTATTTGACAACTATATTGCAAAGATCCTCTCTCATTTTGAGACTTTCCTTTTCACTCTCTTAATGGTATAATTTGATAAACAGATGCTGTTAATGAAATACAACGTACCCATTATGATAGTTTTTTTTTTGCATTCTCCATAACAAAATTTTTCTTACTTTGGGTCTCTAATGGTGTTTTAAACTAAAGAATAGTGTGGGAGCAATGTTTAAAGAGGGTCCTTGGGGGGCAGCCCGGGTGGCTCAGCAGTTTAGCGCCACCTTCAGCCTAGGGTGTGATCCTGGAGACCCAGTATCGAGTCCCACGTCGGGCTCCCTGCATGGAGCCTGCTTCTCTCTCTGTCTGTGTCTCGGCCTCTTTCTCTATTTCTCATGAATAAGTAAATAAAATCTTTAAAAAAAAACCGAGGGTCCTTGGGGCACCTGGGTGGCTCAGTGGTTGTGTGTCTGCTCAGGTAGTGATCCCGGGGTCCTGGGACTGAGTCCCACACTGGGGTCTCCACAGGGAGACTTCTCCCTCTGCCTGTGTCTCTGCCTCTCTCTGTGTGTCTCTTATGAATAAATAAAATCTTAATAAAAAAAAAAAAATAAAATAAATAAATAAATAAAGAGGGTCCTTTGTACATCTGAATGGGCCTCTCAGACCAAGATGGTTGAAGCATGAAAATGAAAGTTCCCCTTTTCAGAGCCCAACCCATCCCTTCAGGCCTTGCTCAAATTCCTGTTTCTTTGTGAGATGGCTGCCAACCAGCTTACCCCTTGGCTCCTTTCATAAGAGCTCAGCTAAGTCAATCTCATGTGTTGGTGACTTTTTGTAACGACTATCAGCTGAATTGCACTCTTCCACAATTACCACTCAAGAATAGTCAGCTCAGACAGACAACACACAAATTATGCTACGTGGACAAAGAGTCATTCACCAGGTATATTTGAAGCCTAAGCTCTTTGAGCTATACACGTGCACAAATGATTCAATTGGTGGAAACCTCCCCTTTCCCCTCCATATTTCAACTTTCAAACTGAAAATCGTGCTAAAGAGGTTTGCATAATGTGCGTCATGGAAATGCTGAGGCAACTCTGACTTTTCGCAGTGCAGGAGGCTCCGCTGACACCCTTCGAGGAGTCTTTCCCATGCCTGTCTGCTCTCCTCGGAAAAGTTCCTCTTTCCCCCCTCCCCAGACCCAACCTAATGAAAGAATCACTTGATCTGACACAGAGTCACATGGCAACTTCACAATAAATTTCACCAAGACCAACCACTTAGGTCATACACTCCACTGTGGTTTTATTTTGTGATGACAGCATGGTCATTTTAACTTTTGCTTAACTTGGCTGGAAATGACTGATGGTATCTGCTTCAAAACACTTAAAGAATTATTTCCGAATATTTGTTTCTCATCCAGCTGTCTTTAGAATCTGCATTCTGAAAATTCTGAGTAGCTTGAAAAGTCAAATGACCCGCAGAAGGCTGAGAAGAGACTCAGTACAAAATGGCTGATGGCTGCTGTTCTTTCTGTCTCAAGAACCCAGAAAATACTTCTTCCACTAGAGGGAAGCATTTCTCCACTAGACTAGCTTTCATTTGTGACTGAAAAACCAAAAACTTCCACAGCAAAGGAAAGTCAAAGCATTTGCTTATTATACACTCCTCAGATTTTATTTTTAAAAGGAGCCTTCATTTTTCTTATGGAAACTCAGGGTTTTACAAGCAATGCTGTCCTCAGTTTCACCTGTACTGTGTCCAGTACTATATTGCTATATTCACAGTAGAACGGACTTTAATTTCTGAGTGATCAGTCTGTTTTAAGTTTCTCATGAAACTAGCATACACCTTAGTCAAAAACCACAACAATCCTTCCATAAGTTGGCTGTGTTATTGTTCTCGTGTGTTTTTCTGAGGCTTGGGTAATGAAAGTATTTCCCCACTCCCTTGTAACTGGCATTTGCATTTAAAGTAATTCATCAATGTACAGGAGTAGATGAGGCCTTGCACATATAGCAGAAGGTAATGGTCTTATAGGTGTATTTTCTGTAATGCACTTCGGGCTACAGAAATAGAAATATCACATGTGACGAAAACAAATATTTTTGAGCAACATGGCCATTGCATGAGTAGGATTGGTATATGTTTGTTTATCTACCATCCTTTCCTTTTTCAAATCCTCAGTGGCCGCTATGTTCTGGAGATTCAGCTTCATCCAAGTTGTCTATGATGGACACTTGCATCTTCACTTTATTTAAAAACAAGTATTCTTGATAGCAAAGATGTTGGCTAATCATTTATATATTGGCATGAGAAGTTTTGTGCCCTTTCAAAATTCAGCATTATCCATAATAGAGTGTAATATTATCAGATTATCTGCATTAGTATATGAATGCATTCATAAGCAATGCACATATTATGTTTTTAAGCAGCTAATGGCTGAACAATCACTAAATAAAAAACATCCAGATTTTAAAAGCACAGCTGAAACATTTGTACAAATATACAAAGAGAAAAAAACAATCATTCAGACACCATGAAACTTTTGTAATAAATAGGTTTGTCTGAAATCGGTCTATATCACCCTGGACAAGCCTCCCCAGTGAGGCTGGGAAAGTACTATATGGAAGTGGTGTTCAAAATCTACTGAGGAATATCTTTGGGGCCAAGCTCAGTGTCACCTCCAGGAATTTTAACAGAGCTATGAAGTACTGACTCAAAATGGTGGATATACCCAGACGTGTTGAGCTGGATGGTGCTGATAATTTTTCTAGTCTAGATAGGACATGGCTGGATGCTGACAATCTGTGAATTATAGTATATCCTCGAATCATGAAAATAAATGCTGGTGATCATGCATGTCCTGGGAATGTCGGGATGCAGAGGACTGAGTGAGACCAGATAGGGATATCTCATGCAGTCAAAGTCAAGTTTACTTATGGTCCTACTTACGTGGCCAGGAAGAAACAACGCACACACGTCAGGACTGGGACTGAAACAGATCACAAACAACACGGGTGCTATTTGTTACTGGTGTCTCTGGCTTGGATCAGCATGAGAGAATGAAGATACAGGCTGTGCTGATTCTTTAATAAGAAAATACTACCTTTTTTTCCTAGAACCTTCTAAATAATGGATTACACTCGATGGGTATGATATGATCCGGAAACATATCACCTTTTCCTAGCCCTTTTGTCCGAGAGGCTTGATTACAAGGAAGGAGTCTCAAACAACCAAACACCCAGGGATTGAAAGGCAATTATTTTTTTTTCGACAAACAAACAACAGAGGGAAAAAAGCATGATAAAGAGGAGACAGATATTATTGTTGAGGCGGAGCAGTGAGCTCAGTTGGACACGGAGGGTGGCAGGCCAGGACGCCGGGTTTGGATGATTTTTGGCTTTGGGGAAGTCTTTGGATCCTCCTCTTCCTCTATGTCACTGTCACACACGTGCACGACGACACTTGGGGTGGACTCAGTCCCTGCATGGAGCTCATACTTCTCTCCTGAAAGGCAAGAAAAATGGGGGTGATAAAGGGGAAGGGAGCTCAAAGCAGATTCTTTGGCAATGTTTGTGCTGGAAGTAAGGCCATTTTACAGTGTCTCGGGAAACCCGGATCTTATCCAGGAATGGCATGGGGCATCACAAAATGGAAGGAGATTGCTCTGTTACTGTGTCCCTGCTCTACCACCTATCGATCATACAACCCTGCTCGGGCACTCACCCTCTCAGAGCCTCAGCATCCTCAACTGTAAACTTCAGTATGGTCATAACTACAGCCCACCGAATCGTGGTGATGACCGAGTGGGTCTGGCAGCTAGTTCTCGGTTTCTCTTCTGTTTCCCATCATCGTTGCTAATTGCTGAGTGACCTTGAGCCAATCGCTTTATTTTTTCACCTTCTTGACAGCACAGTCTCTAAAGCAAACTTTTATCGCAAGAGCTGTCACAGGATGGAATAAAGCGAGATCATCACTTGTCTGGGATTTGTGGTGGTTCCTGGGGGACAGGGTTAGATAGAGGACTGTCAAGGTGCCCTCAAGTTCTAAGAATCTATCCTTGATTGGCTCATCTTACAGCCAAATGGCTGTTAGGCGACTGGCTTCCTGTCTTTGTTTCGCTTCAGGAGGTATTACAAGAGCACAGCCCAGTGGCCACGTGCAGAAACAGGAAGTATCACAACATACCATGGGAAGCACCAGGGTGACAATGTATGTCAAGGACTATGGTACTAAATTGTAAGGAGAAAGTCATCCTGAAAGGCTTCCCAGGACAATTGACTTAGGTCTAAAGACAAGTAGAAAACCTCCAGGTGGTCAGGCAGGAGGAGGGGGCATCCTCCATCTGCATGTTTTTATTATTTTATTTTATTTTTTAAAGATTTTATTTATTCATGAGAGACACAGAGAGAGGCAGAGACATAGAGGGAGAAGCAGGCTCCTCGCAGAAAGCCTGATGTGAGACTCGATCCTGGGAGTATGGGATCACTCTCTGAACCGCTGAGCCACCCAGGCATCCCATCTGCATGCTTTTAACTTCTCAGCTTAACCGCTGACATACTCATCTTAATCTTCTCCTGACATCCCGCCCTTTGCTCTCCATCCTTCATGAATGGGGAAAATCTAAAAGTAATGTCTCCCAGACATCCTCCTGGTCAGCAGCTTTCCAGGTCTCACTAGATCAAGTCCTCTTAGACCAGGACAGAAGACCCAGCACAATCTTTTACCAGTTACAACAGCCACATCCTCTTACCTACTGATAAAGACATTTTCAACTTTAATGTTTGTGGGGAGGCTCTGCTCCTGGCCTCCGAAGGAGGCTATACATGAACATTTACCAAGGTCAAAATTACTGGGCAAAACGTCAAAGTATGGGCTGTATTTCTGCCCCAGCACACATTGTAAGTCGGCTTCATTAAGGAGGGCACACGATGAGATGAGCACTGGGTGTTATATGTTGGGAAACTAAATTTAAATAAAATTTTAAAAAATTAGCATGAAGAGGAAAGAAAACAAACAAAACCAAAAAGGAGCATTCCAAATATAAACATAAGAGAAACAACAGCAAAAAAACCCCCTCCCTGCTTCCCATAAGATTAAAGTCAGACAGCCTTGCACATACTAAAAACATAAGATAAAGTCTGTAACTGTCTGGAATGCCCTTTGTTGTGATGATTTGTAACTCTTTATGCAAAAACCACATATAACCCTACTCCAAATGTTCCTTCCCCGGAGCACTCTCTGCTTTGTAAAGATTGTGTATCCTGGGCAGCTGTCCTAACTTGGGCTCAAATAAAACTCTTTTCCTTTCCCTTTAAAATTTTAAAAAGGTTTGTTCAGTTTTGCCTTGACACTACCAACGCAGCAACTTTTACGTAGCATAGATAGGCTCACCTCGTTTGAGAGTTCCACTAAAACCTGCCTGCCTTCCAGAACAAAAGGTGGACACTACCCAATCCAGTAGGCTTGCCTCTTCTTTCTACTCCCCTTCCCCCAGTCTGTAGTGGAAAGTGCCCCTCCTGGACAGGCAAGGGAGCTGGTACTGTCATTTCTGGTGCTGGGGGGAGCATCCCTGGTGAAAGCAGCAAATGCTTACAAGGTATAGGTTTAAATTCTAGGTGCTGATAGTGTGGGGTGAGAGCACTGCTAATATCATGACAAGCTCTTCTAAGTGATGCTGGGAAGGATGGATGTGTTCAGAGTCAGCTATTGTTATGGGTTGAATTATGCCCCCTCTTCCAAAGATATGGAAGTCCTAACCTCCACCACCTGTGAATGTGACCTTATTTGGAAATAGGGACCCTAATCCAGAATGACTGGTGTCTTTATAAAAAGGGGAATTAGGATGAAGGCACTCATGTGGGGAGAATGCTGTGGTATGAACATTGGCGTTTTGCTGCCACAAGACCAGGAGCTACCAGAAACTGGGAGGGGGGGCCTGGAACAGATCCTTCCCTAGTGCCTTCAGAGGGAGTGAGGCCCTGCTGACACCTTGGTCATGAACTTGTAACTGCAGAACTTGAGTCAATAAATTTGTTTTTTTTTAAAGATTTATTTATTTATTTATTTATTTATTTTTATTTATTTATTTATGAGAGAAAGAGAGAGAGAAAGAGGGAGCGTGAGCGCATGGGCTGGGGGGGTAGAGGGAGGGGGAGAAGCAGGCTTCATGCTGAGTGCGGAGCCAGATAGGGGACTTGATCCCAAGACCCTGAGATCAGGACCTGAGCCAAAGTCAGATGCTGAACCAACTGAGCCACCCAGGAGCCCCTAAATTTTTTTTTGAAGATATTGTTTTTTAATGCTCTACTTTGTACTTTGCTTTGTGGCAGCCCTACCCAACTAATATAGTGAAGTGCTGCTAAGTGTATTCTCTTTCTGTTAAGAGCCAGAAAGAGAGGTCCAACACAGGTTGGACCGCCTCTGATCCTGGTGTGTAGAACAAAGGTTTTCCTGGGTGAGGGCAAGGGATATTTCATAAAAATGGAGTGTTTCAGCTCCAATATTTCCCTGGATATTGGCAGGAGCCAAGAGGGACAGAGTTAGCCAGAGAAATATGGCTCATAAAGACTCTGTAATTTGAAGTCTAGATTTGCTGAAACTGTAGGTAGAGAGAATTGTGTCAGCAAGTATGAAATCTTTGGCATAAATGGACCACTTTGGATTCAGGAGAGGACAGTGACAAAGTCAGGGGACATGGAGCAGAACCAGGAAAGAGACACCTGCCTGCGTCATCCGTGCTACGCTTTGTTTCCCTGCTGGGGAGCAGGAACTGATAGCAGGAACCTAAGACATGGCAATCCACCCCAAAGTCATTCTAAGGCCAATACTTAGAGCTGTGGTGCACCTATCGATGCTATTTACAGCTTAGCATTCTCCTTTAAAGTATTTTGCCATTTTTATCAAAATCTCGAGGTAAAAGGACCACTTCAGATGCTGCTAAGGAAAGGAATCGACATGAAACCAGCTCTTGCATCAAAGGCTCTGCTCTGGGCCACGGATGGGCAGACCTGGTTGGTGGCATCTTTAAGCAGCGCTTCCCAAACCTCTGACACCTTATTGGCGGTGCTTGTTAAGAACAGAATTTACTGGGGGCGCACCTGACAGGCTCACTCAGTTGAATGTCCAATTCTTGATTTCAGGTCAGGTCATGATCTCACTCAGGGTGGTGAGATTGAGCCCTGCATCAGGCTCCATGCTGGGCAGGGAGCCTGCTTGAAATTGTCTCTCTCTCTCCCTCTGCCCCACCCCTGATATAAATAAGTAAGTAAGTAAGTAAGTAAGTAAATAAATAAATAAATAAATAAATAAATAAATAAGAGTTTACTGGTATGAGGATGCAACCCTGCAAATTCTGACTTAGCGACATCTCCTTTGGTACCCAGCGCGCCCTCCCCTTGTTACCTTGTGTTTCTGGGCGGCCTGTATTACACGGGGTTGTGTGGCAGGCAGGAGGCTGTGATCCTGCTGGGGCGCTGGCATGCACCTAACGCGCCTCCTCCTTCCCACTGTTCTGCATTTCATGGTAAGTGATAAGGGTGCGGGTAGAGGACAGAAGATAGGGATGCTGAGGATGCACAAAGGAAAAGCAGCAAGGACTCCGCATCAGCGCTGCAGCCACCCCCTGCCCCCAGCCAGCAGCACGATTCCTCTGTGGTCTTCTTCTCATCTTTGCTTTTGGGAGAACAACGAGCCCCTTGAAGTTCCACAGCAAACAGTGACAAATTCATCCTATCCAGGGTTTCCAAAGGAAATTCCTCTTTCCTTCGGGAATGCTTTGCAATTCTGAATGAGAGACACCCTCCAACGGGAGAAAGGGAAAGGAAAGAGTACACCTAGGATGAGGTCATTCTTCTATCTGCGCACAGGATTTCTTCGAAGTTCTCCCAGTTGGGAGAAGAAGCATTTCTTCAAGAAACACTAATGCCTGCCAGAGTCCTGAGCTGTGTCCTGCTAGTTGTGACGCAGGGTGAGGTGGTGGCAGTCTCAGGATGACAGGAGACAACTTGCCATCCATCACCCAGTGAGTGTGGAGACTGTGGGGCCCAGGAGGTGAAGGGGTGGCAGCAGGGACCCCAGCCAGGGGGCTGACCAGACATCCTGCCTCTTTCCTTATTGTTGGCAAGAAGCTAGTTACTAGCTTTATATATGTTTATGTAAATATTTAAATATGTATATATTTATTTATGTCTAGGTTCACATAGTGGTAAATATACATAATGAAGCTAGCCCTTTAATTAAGCCATTTGTTTGTCCTGGCTTGGATAAAGAACATTCCCTTAGAGATACCTCTAGTTGCACTGTGTTTACGGATTCAAATCTGAGCGCTTCCCTTTCAGGCCAGGGGTACTGGGGGTACACTGAGGACGGGACAGGAAAGCCCAGGGCAATGTTCCGTGCGGGGCAACTTTCACATCAAGCACGTTGAGCTAACAGTCAGATGGCTCGGTAGTAGAGATATTTTATTGCTGTGATCCCATTAACTCTGACATTTCACTGTTCTATTTTTGGAAACTTTCTTACTATCAAAATCCAGTGAAGCTTAACAGCTGCTAAGAGCCCACAAAATAAAAAGAAATTGCTTTAGTGTTGCTGGATTGAATTTTTTTTTTTTTTTTTTGCCTCTCTTTCCCTTCTGGCTTCAGCTAATTCCTCTACCACGAGGCCTGACGTCAATGCTGTCACTCTGCATGGTGACCAACTGTGCTTGGCAGGGGACAAGGAGCTCAGGGTGGGCCAGTCCGGCCACACTACACTAGGCATGGCTGGGGTAGCATTTCTTTTTTTTGGGGGGGGGGGTAGCATTTCTTTGAAAGGACTAGTGTTGGGTCACCCGTTCATACTCCCAGTCCTCAAATCTGTATTCAAACTGTCCTTTCACCTGTGAGCAGAAAGGAGGGCCAAAAGCCCCCAGAGAGCATGCTGAGCAGGATTTTCCACCTACCCCTGTGAAATGAATTCCCAGCCAAGCAAATACAAAATCCTCTAGCACATGGCCAGAAGTTAAATTGTCATTCAGGCCTTTGGAAGTGACGCAGGTGTGGCCACTGTTCAAAATGAATGCCATGTCCTGTAGCCTCTTTTCCCGAATGGATGGAGACAGGTTGGTGACAAGGTCCCGATTCCTGCAAGTCTGGGGGAAGTGGAGGGGTCTACGGGCTGCTTCCTGGTCTCAGGTGGGAGAAGGTCACACCCTTGTTCTGAGCAGGGGCTGGTGGACGAGGTGATGTGGTTCTGGAACATTCACAGAGACAACCAGGTACCCCTGGCAGTTCTCCACCAGGCTGCCACCTTTAGCTATGGGCTAGGAGTTGGCCTCTTCTTGAATTCTCTCTAAAATAATCAGTGTGATTATGCAGTTTCTAAAAATCAGCATCATGAGATGTGTTAAGGGCGGGAGACGTTCCAAAGCTACATTTGCACATATTACGGCAGAGCTGAGACTGTTCAGATTCTTAATAAGAAAACTCTTGGGAGAGAAGGAAAGGGACACCCTTCTATGACTTGAGTGCTTCCTTGGGTGGTCCTTATGTGAACCCTGACAAGGAGATGGAACCCCCGTCCCAGAGGCTTGCAAGACCGCAGAGTTGAGCAGGCACGAGGCTAGGGTTTGCTTTATGCCTGCATTGCTGCCATTCCTTCCTGAAGATTCTCTCTCTGTAACATCAGGAGCTCTCCATTTCTGTCTGTCTGAGATGCTATGTCCTCAGCCAGCATCCGGCCTTGTATGGCAATCTCTCCGAAGATCTCCTACCCTTCTCCAAACTCACATATCCAAAGTAGAATTATTTATGTTCCCCATCAATCTATGTTTCCTTTCCAGCTATCACAGTTCTCTGGGAGGTTCCATTTTCTGGTGTCAGTCTGTAGAGCTGGTCATCAGAAGCTTCTCTGCCACTCATCCATAGTAGTTAATCCATTCCTGAGCATTACTCAATACTGCTCGGAACATTTTTCCATTTGCTCCCTCACTAGCCCCTGCTTGTAAGGCTCCCACTCACAGTTCACCTACTTCCACCCCGAGGACTCTCAGCTCATTTCTCCACCACAGGAACTAATCTTCCTGCCAGAATAAGTTTCCTAAAACACCATTTGGGGATGTCACCTCATCCCTCACTTAGTCACTTACCTCACTTACTAGCTATGTGACACTGAGGGGATACATCACATTCTATGCCTCAGTTTTCCTCATCAGCAAAGTGGGAATATGACACCCACATCACTGGATGCCACAGATAAAGAAATATTTGCCAGGGAGTTCAGAAAGCCTTCCTGAGATGCATGGCATGATTATTTAAGGTGACGTCGTGGTCATTGCTGCTGCCCAAAATAATCTCCTGTTTTCAATATGATGAACCCCTCTAGTCACACCACAAAGCAGTTAAAGAATTAAGCAGGTGAATAATCACCAAAAAGCTTCTACTCAGTGGGGTCACTGCTGTAAACAGCAAAAGGGGTGAATGGTGACATGCCAAGCCCCCAGTTCCAATGAACAGGGGAGTGTCGTAAATTCTGACCCTCAAGATGGAATGACCCTTACTGTCTTCACCCCAGCCGCCCCTTATTGGTAAGTTCATCTCTTTCCTCTCTCCTCACCTTCTCCATACTTGTGTTCCGATGAAAAAGAAAAGCTTAAGCTGGTTTAAATGAGATATATTTCTTTTTTGGAAAAACTTGTCTAGAATGCCTAATTATATCACCTTTCATATTATACCTTAGTTGTTTCATCTGGTGATGTCTTATATCCCACGCTGCTGAAATGGTGGTTTTGGTGATGGCTGCAGCTTCAGGTACAGAAAATTGCTTAATAAATATGTTACTGATTTATGAAAGGCACCAGCCTTGGTCGTTTATGACACACTTGTACAACGTCTAGTATGTACTCACACGTGAATTTCTCTTCTCGTGTTTAACTTGTGTAAGTTCTAGCTTTTCAGCTAAGCTGAAAACCAAGTCAAGGCAAGTACTTACTCCATTTTCTGGGTACCGGCAGCGCCAGGACACAGGAGGTGTCGTGGAAACGCTGCCATCTGCTTTACACATGGCATCAAGTGTCTACTGCTGAGCCCTTACTAAATGCCAGACACAGCTCTAAGCACTTCACGTACGTAAATGGGATATTTAATGATGACAACAGCTCTGTACTATGGGTGGCATCCTGTCTACTTTATGCAGGAGGAAATGGAGATCACAGAGGATGTAAATGGCAGAGCCAGGATTCAAACTCAGGCCTGTCTGACCTCAGAGAACATGCTCACAATCACTCTCTGGCACCGCCCGGCTTGACTCCCACGTCTGACAAGAGACACTGCTGAAAGGGAGTGGAGTTTGATTTTTACTTTTTTTTTTTTTTTTTGATTTTTACTTTTAATACATCCTTAAGGCAACTTATATCTTAGTGAATACTTGTCCTCTTGCTAAAGAGGAACTATTTACTCCTCCTGTATCTTGCCTTTTTTTGTTCTGGCCTATTGGTCATTATTTTTAGGCATGGTCTCCTTGACAATAAATCGTCTCAACAGATAACACTTATTCAGTTATGACAAGAAAAGGACTGTATCTTATAAATTGATTTGACTTATATCTCTTATGGTGGCTTTGGACTCTGGCAAAAAAGTCTTCTATGTTTCCTTCTGGCTTTAACTTTATCATCTCTCATATTAAAGGTGAATTCTCAGTAAGAAAGTTAGCGTCTCAGCTGATTGGCTGTGTTTCACAATGAAGGTCATACTATTTCTTGCTAAACATTCCTCTTCAATACCTAACCAGTCTCTCATGGAGGACTGTCCCTACCGTGTTCCCTTCCCTCAGATCTGGACAGGCCTTTCTCACTGCCTCGACTAATACACTGGGGCAGAAGTAACCAGTGTGGATTCTGAATTAGGTCACAAAAACACCACACTTCTACCTTGCTCTGGCCAGATGCGTGTGTCCAGAACCTTGCCTCCATGTTGTAAGGGAGTCCAGGCAGCCCATGAAGAGGCTCACATGGAGAGGAACCAGGGTCCCTGACCTACAACCCGTCTGAGCTTCCAGCCAACATTCACACCGACGCTCCAGGCATGTGAGTAAGCCACCTCAAAAGTTGACTTGCAGGTCCCTGGCTGAGCTATCCCAGCAATGTGCCTGGAGCAGAGATGAGCTGTCCCCCTGAGCCCTGCCTAAATAGAAGATGTGTGAGCAAAATAAATGATTGCTGTTGTTCCAATGCCTTCATTTTGGGACAGTTTGTGGCAATTGATAAGTTATGGGTCATACAAGTTCTTTTTGTTCAGAGTAAGCAGAGCCACTCTGAGTGGAAATTAATTGCTTATGCACTATTCTCTTTTCTCTGCTCAAGTGCTACATTGGACTAGATACCACACCTTCTGTCCTTCCTTCCTTGTGGATGAAGCTCCCTCTACTAACATGCCACTTGGGACCTCTCTCTCTTTTAGGCTGCTTTCTCCTATGGAAGCAGAGTGACAGCACTGGGGAAAAGAACTGAAACTGCTCAGCTCTCCCTCTCCACTTTGATCTTTGGGCATCCCTTCCTGCAAAGGGTCAGTGCCCTGCTCCACACTTGTCCATGTACTAAGGCCAGCAGCGCAGGAGAGCCCACCCCATATGGGGCCGTTTGCAGCAGGCATGGGGAGTTGAACTGCTCTGTCTGGCTCCAGATTTCAGCATTGGGAAGCCCTGGATAGAGCTCAACTCAGCTACACCCTCGGCTTCAGCACTGCCTGGCATTCATTTCCTATCCTATTCCTATCTAACCCTCAATGAGGTCTAAACCGAATAGGGAAAAAGGCATCCGTTATTAATCTGCACTGAATTTTAAGAGTGGATGATGGCTTATGAAGGCAAGCGCTAAGAACATTTCCAACAGGACCCTTGACCACAGAACCATGCTGGATTGCGTGCCATACACTAAACTTTGATTTAAATTAAGAGCCCTCTATATTTGAGTAAGATGAAGAAGGGAGAGTACAATATTAAAACAGTTTTAAAAAAATAGAACAGTTTCAGGCTTCTCATAGTTAGAAGGCATTGCAGACCCCTTTTTTCTTGTGAATGTGCTACTTTCAAGAGGAATTAGGGAGCATCCATCCTGATCTATGGAACAAGTAATATGGAATTTCAATGTGTTCGTTTTACTGAGCATGCTGCCTATTGGTGGGATTGAAAATAGGGTCTGAGGGGAGAGTTCAACAGAATTGGAAATGTGCTTGAAAGGTGCTCACACTTAGATTTCCTTTCCTTTCATGTACTAGGTTTAGGACTTAAACGTGGCAGGGTAGGGAAGGCAAACAAGGCTGCCGAGCCCCACTTTATCACGTCATTGTCAACCACAGAGACAGAGGGGCCTGGCACCGATGTAGCTCTCAGAGGACAGAGATGGGGGCCACCTGCAGGAAGCAGGGGTGCAGTGATCTGCACTTCCTTTCTTCCTCCCAGATACTGGCTCGTGTCTGAAGTCACCATGTCTTTTAACCCTCTCTCAATCCTGGCAGAGCTAATGCTGGTTTGCTTTCAGGCCAAAAGTATTCCCCAAGAGGAGGAGGAGTTCTAGTGGAAAACATCAGGAAGTTTCCAAAAGCTGTACCACTCTCCCCCAATGCATGATTTAACAGTATTTTTAGGTTTCTACCAGCTATCTCATCTTCCACTATGGTTTCAAAGGTAAGGAAAGAGTGTGCGTGTGTGTGTGCATCTGTAAGGGGGAGGGGAGCTGGTGACAATTCAGTGGACTGCTCCCCCCTCTCACCCTCTTCTGTCTACTTCACGCTGGTACCTCTGACCTCTTCTAGGCACTCCTTGCCTCTATGTTTTTCCTGTATTTGAGAACCACCTGATAAACAGTGCAAAAGTGTAATTAGTATGTTCTCAACCAAGGGTGCTGAGTTCCCAGTGGTGTCTGGGAATACAATAGGGACTTTTTTTTTAATTTTAATTTTTTGATTTTCACAGGGACTGCATTGCGTGTGGATACTGGCATTTAGTAGGTGATGCTCAAAGATGCTAAATGGACTGCAATGTGTAGGACTGTCAGTTCCAAAATATCACAGCTTTCACACTGAGAAACATTGAGCTAAGAGCTTAATGTAGACACACTTACATTTTAATAAAAGACTAAGATGTGGTTTAAAAATCAAGTGACAAAAAATAGGTAACACAAACTGAGCATTCACTGAGTCCTGCGTTGGACATATAGATTCATATGGGTTATCTCGTTTGAATCCTGCAACAATATGATTTTACTATTTTACTGTTGTGGAGGCACAGAGGGATTAAGAAAGTTTATCCAGGTCACACAGCCAAAAAAAGGTGGTTCTGGATTCAAACTCACATCCCGAGTTTTAGTAATCATCGTACAGTAAGAGAAATATCTTTCTTCATTTTGGAGCCTCACCAGCAGCTACAAAATAAAGGAGGAGGTAACCCAGGGCAGAAGGGCTTACTGGAGACTTGTAAAATCACAACTGTCTATTCACAAGGTCAATCTGGGAGTGGAGAAAGAACTGATTTCCTAAGTAGAAGTGGAAAGAGGATTCTCAATTAAAACCAATATTCTAGGGAGGAAGAAACATTCCAGAGAGAGAGATGTCCTTTGCAAATTGTTTCTCTCCAATGCCTTTGTGTTTCCATGAGCTCATCATATTTCATTTTGATCAGGCCCCAGAGAACAGTGCTGTGGGTGGTCTTGAGGATGGGGTCAAATCACTGAATGGCAACTCTGTCCCTTGTCCATCTTGGAGCAGCTGCTCCTGTGACAGAATGCTATCTAAGCTTGGGAGGTAAAGCGTATGAGGCAAGGCAGAGACCACCCCAAGCCCGTGTAAAGTTCAGAGAATGAGCTCACGTAAATAGCGACCAGCAGTGCCACAAAGGACAGACATATTGTTCTTGCTGGCTGGTAGACACTATTCCAAGTGCTTTCCATAACTTAATGCATATACTGGCTCAGAAAACATCTCTTAGAGGATGTCCTGCTAAACAATACTGCTCAGAGCAGAATGAGCATAGCATCCACCATGGATTTGGTAGTTCCTATGTGCTAGGCACTGGGCTGGGTACCTCAAGTATATTAACCATGACATTGCAAAATGTCAAAAATCATCCTTTAAAAAAAAAGAGGTGCAGAGAAGTGAAGTAAATTGCTGAAGGTCACCTCAAACAAGTGGAGCTAGGACTCCAACTGAGGTATGCTGAGGCCAAAGCATGACCACCATATTGCCTCTGCCGTTGACAATTATGGTTGGTGTAGTGCAGGAAAAACATGAAGGTGGCGGCACACAGGCTTCTCTGCCTCAGCAGGTCTAATATGAGCTCATGTCAGGAAACTATTAGCCATATAAATGATGAGGGTTCTTCCTCCTTACCTCCCATCCTCAGTCCCGACCCACATCAAAAGAGGAAAACAGAAGAGCCCTTGGTAGAATGGAGTGGAAGGGGAGGGAGAGATGGGGGCATGGAAGAGAGGGAGAAGGAAACAGAATGCTTCTATGGTTTTGTTATAGGAGGTGTTCTATTTCAGTAAAAGAAAGTTTGTTTGCCTTTTGGGGGTATCCCTCTAAGACTGGATGAGGGGGGCCATGGATCTTTATTTCTTCCGCAGTCACTTAAGACCTAAAGTTCTTCACGGGGACAACCGATTGCCTGGGAACCTGAATTCATGTCTGAGACAAAGAAGTGGAACCCTACAGGGAACGTGTGGACAAGGGAGACTAGAGAAACCCTGGAGGGAGATGGAGAAAAGGAGCTCTCTGAAGCCTGTGAGGTGGTGCTCATCCAGAAGGGGACAGAAAAGTAGCAACATAAGGACAGAGAGAGAGACCTGCTTGGTCAGAGAGGCGTGAGGTTTTCCTCTCTGGAAATGACCATCCTATTTGACCTCTCCCGATAGTAGGGGCCTAGCTAAGGGCATAGCGCTGGGCATGGTCATGTGTCTTTTCTATTATTCAATCACGTGCATATTTTACCTATGAAAGAAGAAAGAAATATTTTATATTGCTACTCAACAGTGATTAAAAATAATTGTGGCGTATATGCTGAGAAAAAAAGCTTATTAAACATTTATTTTTCCCTAGGGAAAATTCTTAAATCATCAGTTTTTGTTTGTTTTTAAGTAGGCTCCCCAACCAGGGTGGAGCCCCACTCGGGGCTTGAACTCACAACCCTGAGATCAAAGAGTTGAGCTGAGATCAAGAGTCAGACTCTTAACCAGCCAACCCAACAGCCAACCCAGGTACCCCTCCAGAGAAAATTCTTCAAAAGGAGATGGAAAATTCTGAGCATGTGGTCTGGGATCACAAATCTACGTGCTTCGGATGGGGAATGATGGAAGAGATCACACAAACGGGAACACTGGAGCCTGATTATTTTATTTGCTTTTTATATTTGCGATCAGAAAACATCAGTTGTTGAACAAGAACTGAAGCTTATATAATAGTCATACCACACGCACCCAAAATATAGGTGTTCATCTATATTTAAAAAATGGAATTTTCTCTACCTTTGAATCAATGAGCCTGGAATAGAAACTGTTTCTTCCTTGTAAGTTACATGAATTAATGAAATCTATTTTCCATGAGGAGGAACTGCTGTACGCTAGGCAGCAAACCAGCAAAACTGCTCTACTATGGCATGTTTTGATGGAGAAGAATTTGGGGGAAAAAAAAAGGCTAAATATAGCAGATGTTCCCAACTTGAAACTTGGGCACCATTTTAAGCCCTCCTCTGCAGTTAACTAAAATTAAAATTGATCTCCCTAACAAGAGCTAAAAATAGCAGGAGGGAAGAAAAAGGAATCGACAATGACTTTTCATATCATTCCCTGCAGGCATTTTCAGTGACAATGAACATGACCTTCCAGAGCCATCCTAGAGAGCAGAATAAAGGCTGGCATTTCACACCCCACCTCTGATTTACCACCCATTTAGTACATTGTAACATCTTTGTGTTTCCATTTTTGCTGATTGGTATAGGTAAGCTGTCTTGCTGGGCTGGGTTTTTGTTCTTCCTATTTTGCTTTATATCTGAAAAGAACAGCACCATCCTCTTTTGGGAGTCAGGGATAATAGCTATAAAATAAACCAAAATAAATATTTGATTCATCCTCCACTTGGTCAAAGCCCATCTTGTTTTGTCCAGATGATGGGGAGATGACTGGCTTCCTTAAATTCGCCAGGAGAAGAATGTCAATGTGGAAGGCCTCCGTTTTATAGAGCTGGTAACTGTCCTTTAAAGAGCAGAAGGCAAACTCTGATCCCGGCGGTCCCACAAGGCGGTAGAGAGAAGCACTGAATGGGTCGTAAAGCCTGACGCGGTGCCTGTGTTTTAGGGCAGTGCCAGTAAGCACAGGAATAAAAGGTGGAGGAACATATTGTGTAGGTTGTTTTGCATTTTAACATTTTAAAACTTTCCTTTCACATCAATCTTGAATTTCTTCTACAGAAATTAATTTTGCGATTCCAGAGACCTCTCTGGCTGCCCAAACTCTTCACTCTCCGGGTGCTGGCTCCATCAGTTCTTTCTGCTTCTTGCCAGTGGTAGAGGAGCCTATTTTAACTTAGCAGCTGTGCATCCTTGGGCAAGTTACTTAACCACTCTGTGCCTCACAGGCCTCAGCTGCATATATGAGGAGAATAGTAATTCTTGTCTCAAAGATTCACTGTGAGCACTCGAGAAGGTAATATAGTAAGGTATCTAGAACACTACCTGGCACACTGTAAGCCCTATATATGTTTTTACCGTTGTTCCTATTTAGAAATTTTCCCCCTGGGGATCCCTGGGGGCTCAGTGGTTTAGCGCCTGCCTTTGGCCCGGGGTGTAATCCTGGAGTCCCAGGATCGGGTCCCGTGTCGGGCTCCCAGCATGGAGCCTGCTTCTCTCTCCTCCTCCTCCTCCTCTCTCTCTCTGTCTATCGTGAATAAATAAATAAATAAATAAATAAATAAATAAATCTTAAAAAAAAATTTCCCCCTAATTTTATCTATTTGACTTACTTTGGATCAAGAACAGAGCATACAGTCATGGGGACATAGAGAAGAATGTTTGAAATTGTACCTCTTCCATTTTCCTGGGTATAAACTTGTTCTCACTACAATCAGTAGAAGCAGACTTGCTCCTTCGGGGTTAGGGGGGTGGTCCCTGTGCCATCAGAGGTGTTACAACAACCTGTTAAGGATTTGCAAGGAATTCTACAGGCTTGGGTTTGATCATGGCTCCACTGTAACTGTGCTCTCTGTGCTTATTTCAAGAGCCTCTCCGGAAGTTCCAGGGAGCACGAGCTGCTCCTGTCTGGAAGAGGGTCATCAGTGCTCCTTTCCTAAAGAAAGGGAGCCCTGTTTTGCTCCTGCTTGTTGGAGCCTCCATGAAAGTGTCTTAGTAATGCACATCCTTGCCCTTTAGGGCTGGACACGTTAGCGTAGCCGTGAGCCAACTGCTTTGCAGAGGTGATCCTCACTCAGCCTGAGCCCCGTCTTGCTCTGGATCCCTGCCCCATGATGCTCTTTCTTCAGACTAACTTTGCTCATTACTTTTCCATTCCCACATATCTTCTCAGTCACTCAGCAATCCCGATTTAGCGGCATTAGTCACTCCTGCGAAGCAAACCCCCTTCCTTTGAGTTGCTTTCTCTGCTCTTATTTTACTGGGTTTCTGCACTCCCGGAACTGAGGCAGCCACCCCTTAACATGGAATGAGTTATAATTCCTTACTGAAATGATTCTGCCAAAGGATTAAAAATGAATTTCACGTAAACTTTTTTTTCCTCCCAAACGGAAATGCTCAAAGTCCTCTACTTGGAGAAAACATTAATTTAGTGTTGCCTGACTCAGTCTGGCTAAAGCCATAAGCAAGCAACAATTTCCCCAGTGAAGAAATTATCTCTAGGCAGGCTCAAGACTCTTATCTATTCATTCATTCATGCATGCATGCATTCATTAATTCAATATTTATTGAGCATCTACTACCCGCAAGGTGCTACCAGGTGCTGGGAGTACCAAAGGTCGAGAAGACAGTGAGTTGAACAATAGAGAATTACCACGGGAGGAGTGCATGGGCATTTGTGCAAAGTGCCATGAGAGGAGACTGAAGAAGCAAGTCTCTGCCTTGGCACCGTGTGGGGAGGGGAGCGAGATGGGCATGGGAAGGACACGGGTGTGGCTGTGCTTCTTCACTGTTGCGGCTGGAACAGCCACAGAGACCCAGGCTTTTAATATAGCCTCTGTGATATTTTCAACTCAATTGTTGGCTACAAATCATCCATCTGTGTGGGTAAGGAAGCTTCAAGGACACAGGAAAAGGACAAATGGATAACTAAATAAAGAGAAGCAGGCTTGAATTGCTGGCAAAGAATGGAGGAAAGCTATCCCAGAGAATACACGCGAATTGCAGGTGTTCTACGGGACACAGTAGCAGTCACCCTTAAAAAGCAGAAGACCCTCAGCATTCGTTCTTACACACATGGCACACAGACCTTCATTTGCACGCCTGCCAGACCTGGGTTTGGCTTTCTGAGAGTCACAGTGGTGTGAGAGGTAACTGTCCAATCAGGGTTAGGATAAATGTTTGGCCAACGTCATAGCAGACTAGGTCTCACGTCCACTGAAGCCACCAGTATCCTAAGTCAAAGGCCATGGAATCTTGCTATGTGGCGGAATCTGAAGAGCCAGGTTTGACACTTGAGTCTCTGCCACCTGCCAGCTGTGCCACCTGGGGCAAATTTGTTCATCTCTCTACAGCTTAGCATTCTGATCTGTAAAATGGGGATATTAATAATTGCTCTCTCTGTGCTTAGTGGAGAGCACTTCAGAGCACGTTTACTGGGTAAAGGGAAGCCAGGCTCATAGGTTAGCAGCACAACTAAAAGGCCTGCATTTTTAACATTGCTGATAGGTTATTCATGGCTCTCAAAAGAACTCCCTTTGTTCCTTGGCCTCCTTAAGACCATTTCACCCTCCTTCCTCCCTCCTCTGTGCAACGCTCTGTAAGCATCCCTTCTGAGGCCTACCTCACTGCTACTCCATCCATTCCTTCTGCCTGCCTCGGCCCTGGGTCCCATGTGACCGTGGCAATGTCTTCCAGACCTGGGACTCAGCTCCATTAGCCAGTGAGGGTATCTGAGACCCACCCTTATCTCGTCTTTGCATCAAGCTTTGTGAACATTAACTACAAATGCATTTTCTTTCCCATTTTGGATAAAAGGATTTGAATTTACTGGATTACCAGCTCCAGATGAGTGGACCTGAAGCCAGCTGGGATCTGATGGTCAGGAAGTCTGACTTGGTCTGGGGCTCCCTTATACACAATGAGGTAGGAAGAGCACTGCCTTTAGAAGCCCCGGCTCTATCACTGGCAAGTGATTTTTCCCCTGTCTGGGTCTCTTGGTTTCTCCTCCTGTAAAATGTATATTGGCCAGTGACTCCTACACATCCTCCAACCAAGACCTTAGTGATTCTCTGTAGCTCCACTTCCTGACATTCACACAACTGTACAAAGTGTTCAAATGTGTCCTTGTCAGTATCCGTGCATGAGAGTCAAGCTGGCAGCTTTGAGTACTTTGGCTCCCGTCACTCCATCTGGGGCTGTGCTGGCCTGCTTCTGGAGTGTCCTGAATTACTGTGGGAAATGATTTCACAAGGCTTGACTTGGGCAGACCAACTTATTTTATGCACTCTACATTTAGTCATATCACAGATGCAGCTCTTTGTACAAGAAGTACACACTGGCTCCGGATTCCTGTATGTGGACTAGGCTTTCCAAGAAATAACATTTCACAAATACCTCCTTACTCTTATATTGCTTCTTTCCTCATCTCCTCTTACTCAGGCACCTATTACTTCTCACAATGGCTGAGGGTGGAACCCACGGCCACTGCCTCGATGGCAATTAGGAAGGAACCCCAGGGAGCTTGCTCTTGGGAGTGCTATCATTTAACTTTTAGGTTACACATGGGACAGCAATTTATTCTCTGCAGGGAGAGCTTTTTACTCAAGTCAGCCTCATCCTAATCGGAGGACCCACTAGGGTGATCTTCATTGTTTATTTGTCTGGGAATCTCCTGTGTTTAGCACTGAAAGTTCTCAGGAAGCCCTCAGTCCTGGGTGAACCAGAACAGTGGAAAACAGTGGTTCACTCAAGACTGGTTGCCATGGGTGGTCACCCTAATAACCAGGGTCCTCAAATTTCTGTGTATGTAAGAATCATCATGTGTGGTGATTGAAACTGCAGACTCCGGGGTGGGTGATTCTGGTCCAAGTGTCTTCCTGAGCACACTAAGAAATACTGGTAAGAACTCATTATAAGTTAATCATTGCCGCTCTTTGTCACGTTGCTACCAATGGTTCTTGAGAGTTCTGGGGAGCTTTTAAAAAATACTAATGCCTGAACTTGACCTGAATCAATTAAATCAGAATCTCTTAGGGTACAGTCAAGGCACTGGGATTATATTTTAAAAACCTCTTCTCACACCAGGAGAACAACTAGTAGAGAGCAGACACAAAGGGCATTATTTACCCCTGGATCCACAGTGCTTAAAACCTCAGCTGCATCTAGCTTCAGCCCCTGCACTTCCCACCATTTCCCCTCCTGCTATAATATAGGAAAAATACTGTCAACTGAAAAAGGAGGCTGAGCCAATAAAAAACAAAAGGATTTCTTTGGGGTCTCAGGATTGCAGCTTGGGGAACCCAGATGTGGGCAGCAAATCAAATAGTGCCCCTCACCCCAGGGAATGAAAATCAAACATTTTTAAAGACAAAAGGGAATGCTTGTACACGTTGTTTACGAAGAATTCTGATGGGTGCTGGTGGCAAAATATCTTGGCTGAATATGACTGGTTGCTAAGGTTGTTACTAAGCAAAATCTCTTACTATAGAAAGTTGCAGCCTATATTCTTGGAATATCATATATGGTTGATCCCAGATCAAAAGTTATCCTACTGGGTAAGGATGTGCCGAAGTCCCATCTCCTTAATGAGCCTTTCGCTCCATTTTAAAACCCCTTGACATAGGTGACCCCATTTCACTTCACCCATCACAATACTTGGGAGTATTTTCCCAGAGGGGTGGCAACGTCTGCTAGAAGTAAGGATGATGTCTGTTCTACGTATAAAATGTAAAGAAATTTTGGATCAGTGCATAGGAGATATATACAAGGATGTTAACTGTAGCTTTGATTGGAATGGTAAGGAAATGAAAAGTTGAAATGTCCAAATCTAAAAATTGGATGAATAAAGTGTGATGGTATATTTGGCCAGTGGAATACCATACTGCCCTAAAAATGAGAGTCTGAGCCACATATACCAACATTGGAAGGAAGTGACCATAACATTTTCTTTAAGGTAGAGGCTACTGTGATAGGCTTCTTGCAGACCTAGAGTCTTCACCTTGGCAGTTAGATTGTCTTGTTTCAGAGGCTTCTGGGGCTTTCCTATGGCAACAGAGTAGCCTCATGCTAGCTGGTGGAGCTTATTTTGTCTATTCTGAGAAAACCAGAGTATACCAGAACATACCAAATATGCCACAACTCCTTATGGTATAGAGAGGAATCTCATACAAATTAGGTAGCTCTTTTCAGCCTCAAAGCATCTGCACTGAAATGCAGAAGCTGCATGGATAGACACTGCTGTTAAACTGGGACAAAGTCTGATGCTGCCTTCGCATCCATCAGCCCTCTGGCTGTCCACACGTTGCAATAAACCCATTAGAAATGCCCATGTTACCATGGGCCTCGGATTTCAAGGTTGTTAATCTCATTTGGCTTTTCTAAGCGGCTGACAGTGTTTATTTTCCAAAGGGGTCACAGAGCATACCTGGTCCTAGTTTGGCCACGGCATAGAGGAGGTCATAGTTGAGCACTGGGGTGGCATCACTGATGGGCTGCCAGCCGACGGGAGGAGATGCCGGGGGTGAGATGAGGAATTGTTTGGCGGGCTGTGGTGGAGCCAAATGTAGCTTGTCACCGTCTGTCTCTGGAGTCTGAACCTTTCAAAGAGAAATGGAGACACAGTATTCATCAGGGCCTCAGATGTGCCGTGTGGGTACAGGAAGATGCAGAGTCTCATTTTGAGCCTGTGACAAATGAACCAATGAACCAGGCTATAATAATAATCACTACTTAGCATACACCATATGCTCAGTTATCTTATCTCATCCTTAAAACAGTGGATATCAACTTTTAGCGTGCATAATTACTTGGACAGCTTACGAAAGCACAGACGGTAGAGCCCGGCTCCTGGAGTTTCTGATTCAGCAGAGCAGGGGTGGGGCTGGAGAATCTGCACAAGTTCTCAAGTGAGGCTGATGCTGCTGGTCTCTGGACTCCTTATTCCCTCCTGTTTTTCCTCCTTTCCTCTCTCTCTCTCTCTCTCGTTCTTTTTTTTTTTTTTTTTAAGATTTTATTTATTTATTGGAGAGAGAGAGAACAAGCAGTGGGGAGGGGCAGAAGGAGAGAAAAAAGAGAGAGAGAGAGAGAGAGAAAGAAGCAGACTCCCTGCTGAGCAGGAAACCTGATGCAGGGCTTGATCTCAGGACCTGGAGATCATGACCTGAGCCAAAAGTACCCCTCTCTCTCATTCTTTTGAGGTGATATTCACATAATATGAACCTACGCATTCTAACGTGATCAGTCAGTGGCATTTAGTACCTGCCCAGTGCTGTGCAATCACCACTTCTACCTAGATCCAAAGCACTTGTATTGTCCAAAGGAAACCCTGTACCCATTAAACAGTTACATGTTTGCCTCTTGTCAGAACCTAGCAACCATGAAACCACCAATCCGTGCTTTCTGTTTCTATGGATTTACCTATTCTGGACTTTTCACAGAAATGGAATCAGAATATGTGACCTTTTTTGTGTCTAGCTTCTTTTACTTAGCATAACATTTTCAGGCTTCATCTGTGTTGTAGCACACACCAGTGCTTCATCCCTTTTTATGGTTTAATAACATTCCAGTGAGTGATGGACCACAATTTATTTGTTCATCCACTGATGGACATTTGGATTGTTTCTACCTTTTGGCTAGTGTGAGTAGTACCACTGTGAATATATGTGTACATGTATTTTTTTGAAATCTATTTTCAAGTCTTTTAGGTAATCTATATACCTAGGAATAAGTATTTGCTGGATCAAATGGTAACCGCCTGTTTAACTTTTTCGGGAAACAAGTAGGGCTGTTAAAAACTGAGGTTTCTACAAGATACACAGTTACTAGCAGCATGAGATTCAAACATGGATCTGAGACCAAAGTCTAAATTCTTCTTCTTTTTTAGTTTTTATTTTATTTTACTATATTTTATTGTGGTTAGAACATTTAACAAGAGATCTATCCTCTTTTTTAAAAGATTTTATTTATTTATTTATTTATTTATTTATTTATTTATTTATTTATTTGAGATAGAGAGTATGTGCACAAGTGGGGGGCGGGCAGAGGAAGAGAGAGAAGCAGGCTCCCCGCTGAGCAAGGGGCTTGATCCCAGGACCCCAGGATTACAATCTGAGCCGAACGTAGTTGGTTTAATGACCGAGCCACCCAGGCACCCCAAGAGATTTACCCTCTCAACAAATTTTTAAGACTACAATAGATTTTTATTGACTATAGGTACAGTGTTGTATAGTGGATCTCTAAAGCATGTTCATCTTGTTTAACTATAATTTTATAACATTTTCCCCTCTCCTTAGTCCCTGGCAACTACCCCTCTACTCTTAGGTTCTATGAATTTTGTGAATTTAGATCCCTCATATAAGTGGAATCATGCAATATTTGTCTTTCTGTGACTGGTTTATTACACTTAGCATCATGTCCTCAAGGTTCATCCGTATTGCAGAGGGTCCATACTATCCAAAGCAATCTACAGATTCAGTGCAATCCTTACCAAAATCCCAGTGGATTTTTTTTTTACAGAAATAGTAAGAAAACAATACTAAAATTCATATAGAACCACAAAAGACCCAAATAGCCAAATCAACGTTGAGAAACAAGAACATCATACTTCCTGATTTAAAAATATATTACAAAGCTACAATAAGCAGAAGAGTATGGTACTGGCATTGAGACAGACATATAGACCAATGGACATATAGAATAGAAAGCTCGGAAATGAATCCACACATATGGTGTCAGCTGATATTCAACAAGGGTGATAACAGTACACAATGAGGAAAGGACAATCTCTTCAACAAACGGTGTTGGGAAAACTGGATATCCACATACAAAGGAATGAAATTGAAACCTTACCTTACACCATACACAAAAAATAACTCAAAATGGATTAAGGACTTAAAACATAAGATCTGAAACAGCAAAAATCCTAGAAGAAAATATAGTGGAAAGCTTCATGACACTGCATTGGCAATGTTTTCATAGATATGACATCCAAAGCACAGGCAACACAAACAAAAATAAACAAGCAGGACTGTACCAAACTAAGTCTTCTGCACAGTAAAAGAAACTATCAACAGAGTGAAAAAGCAATCTGCAGAATGGGAGAAAATATTCGCAAACCATTTAGAGGATAGGTTAATCTTATCTATATATAGAATACAGAGTTAAGGAACTCCTATGACTCAAAAGCAAGCAAACAAACAAACCCCAAAGAAACAAAATAAAACCTAATAACTCAGTTAAAAAATGATCTAAGGACTCATAGACATTTCTCCAAAGAAGATACATAAATGGCCAACAGGTATATGAAAAAACAATTTAGGCCACTAAGCATCAGGGAAATCAAAACTACAGTTGAAATATTGCCTCATGCCAGTCAGGATGGGTATTATCAAAATCAAATAAATAAATAAAAGACAACAAATGTTGGCAAAGATTTGGAAAAATTGGAAAAACTAGTGGGAATGCACAATGGCACAGCCACTATAGGAAACAGTATGGAGGTTCCTCCGAAAATAAAGCAGTAGAACCACCATCTTGTTGAGCAATTCCACTTCTGGGTATTTATACAAAAGAACTGAAATCAGACTCTTGAAGAAACATTAAGACTCCTGTGTTCACTGCACGACTATTCACAATAGCCACGATAGGAGAATAATACAAATGTCCATTGACGGCTGAATTGGCATCTACATACAATGAAATACTATTCAGCTTTAAAAAGAAGCAAAGTCTATGTTCTTTTCAGTGTGTCATCTTTGTAGAACTAAAAGATAGGGACAATATTTACTGACCAATAAGAGATGAATTAAGATAGATCTAATATTAGGACATCGATTTTCTATTGCTGTGGACTCTGCGAGCATTGCCAAGGATTGTCTGTCCCCTTTTGGAATACCTGGCATTTATTTCTGGATGTAATAAAACACAAAATTAATCTCCATATGTTTGTGATCTTTTCTCATGAATGGGAGTCATTGGAAATGCACACAGTCCACTAAATGCACACAGTCCAGTTCACTATGATATAACTGAAATTTTAATTATAAACCTGCTAGGAAGTTTAGGAGTAGTTGTGAATAGACTGTTCTTACTACAACTACCAGCTGGTGTTTACTGTGCAATTACCAAATTCCAGGCATTCTAACACACAATAGTTCATTTAATCCTCCTAACCACAGTCTGGAGTGTGTATCATCCTTCTCATTTTATAGGTGAGGAAACTGAGACCCACTGAGAGTATGTAAATTGCCCAGGTGAGAACCCAGGCTGTCAGCCCTCAGAGCCTGATTTCTAAACCTTTGTGACGTCCCTGCCTGGGGATCCATGGTATAGGTTTATTTCTCTGTGAAATAAGGAGAACCCGAAAGTCGAAAGGGCTCCATTTATAGTTTTAAAAGGCAACAAATAATGTAGAGCAAGAATTGCCTTACCTGTGCAAAGTAGAGTTTTAATTTTTTCCCTCTGAACTGGGTTTCATGAAGCTCTATCCTGGCTCGGGCTGCAGACTTGGGATTGCTGAAGTTTATTCGGACACGTCTGAAACTCTTAAACAGCTGGAACGTCACACAGTCATCGTAAGTCCGAAACAGACCCTCAAATTTTTCCTGGTAAAAAAAAACACAGAAGAAAATCCACTGGTCATATATCTTGCATGATGACTGATCTGACACAAATAACTAAGTAAATAAGTAACTAAGTAAATAAATAGGCTGTTCTTAACATAGAACACATACAATATATTTTTAATTTAAAGTTAATTAATTAACATACAATGTAGTACTAGTTTCAGAGATAGAGTATAGTGATTCATCAGTTGCATATAACACCCAGGGCTCATTATATCATGTGCCCTCCTAAATGTCCATGACCTAGTTACCCCATCCTCCCAGACAACACCTCCCCTCCAGTGACCCTCAGTTTGTTTCTTATAGTTAAAGTATCTTATGGTTTTTCTCCCTCTCTGATTTCATCTTAGAAATGTCTTTTTTTTTTTTTTTCCATCTATTGGTCTGTTACCAGGTGTTAAACATGTTTGTGGATCCAGTGGGAAGGATTCATAACCTGGGTCCTGAGATCTGTAGAGGAGCAGTCAGTGGGGTTTGAGATGCATAAAACAAAACAAAACAAAACAAAACAAACCTAAAAATTATGCAAAATGTTGAGTAAGTTTCTGTATAATATTTCTTTCTAAGGAGAGGGGTCACAGTTGTTATAAGATTCTCAAACAAGTCCATTATTACCAAAATATTAGAGCTATTGAATAAAGCATGTGATAGACATTATTAGTGATTATCAATCATGGTGCACTAGTTAGATGGTGCTGTGTGATTTAGTCCTGGTCCATGAAATGTGTGCAGAAGGCAAGAAAAAGCCCTTACGAATTTTTTTTTATCTCTTTCTCTGAAGATGCCAAATATCCAGATGGTACACCATTTAGAAGCAAGATTCTCCTCAGCCTGGGTCCCTGAGTAGCTGTGTGGAGCAGAAATATCTTTCTCCTACTCCCACCTATCCTATAGTTGACTTTGCCTTGGCAAGGAAAACAACGAAAACAAAACAAACAAACCTCTATTGCATTAAACCACTGAGATTTGGAGATGATGTTATTCCAAAGCATAACCAAACTTATCACAGCACAAAGCAATCATTTAAAAATTTTGATTCAGTACATTTTCAATTCAATTAAACAGATCTCTATTAAATGCTCCCTTTATACAAGGCATGGTCTCTAGGCTTTAGGAGGCATCAGAGTTGAGTATCATTATGTTCTTACACTCAATGGTCTGTAAATACATATATATATCTATATATACATTACACATATATACGTAAACATGTTATACATATATATGTAAATATACTAATAATGTTTATCACATTTTGACTCCTGTTTCTTCCTCTTTATACTTTCTTTCCATCCAAACCAGAACCACAAATAATATATTCGAAGCAAGTTTTTTTTTTTTTAAGTTTCATGATGTTTGCAGAGATTTGAGGGTCCTCTCTCCCCTTTTCAGGTTGTATTGTTATTCCCCTTTCCCTCTCAAGAACACAGGAAGAAGCTTTCCTTGTCTGTTCCTTGGGCTGTTTTTCCTCAAGCCTTGGCATCAGCCAACTCCTGGGCCTGGGGCCTCTGCCACCACTCCAAGTGGGCTCATTAAGGAACTATTTCCCAACAATATTGTGTTTTCCTGAACAGGAATCCTGGTAAACACAATGATTTCTGGTTCCCTGCTATCCACCTGATATTCTCAGGTGGTCATATCATGGTTGATGGTTTAAATAAGGTGGGGAATTTTCAGCAATGAAAGAAATTAAGAGATTAAAAACTTTTACTTCTGTATAGAACCATTCCTATTTCTTAGGACACAATTCTTGGGTCTTTGTAGCTTTCTATTTTTCCACTTTCAGCTTCACTTCACCATCTCCTCCCCAGGAGTGAGTGTGGGCATGAAGACCAGCCTTGGAGAGGAGGTGTTCTTTTCTTTTGACTCTAATTCCTTGTTTGCATTTTATCTTTCTTCTTTATGCCTTGCATCTCTGTTGTTCAGAGCTGTTTGGCCTCAAGAGCCTGGATTAGGAAAACAAAACAAAACAAAAAATCAAGGAGTCCTGGCTTTGGGCTTTGGGATGAATGGCCTATGTGTCACCTCCTTGGGAGGCTTTGGCAGATGTCAATAACTGAATGCAATTGTTTTCTCTACTGATCTTCAAAAGAGGGCCCCAGGCAGCTAGCTCCTGCACCAAGCTAGGGTTGGCAAGTGACCAGATGCTCTTTGATATCCTTGTTGGGGGCTGAGGCTGATAGTCAAAAGAAGTCTTTCAGCAAACCTGGGGTGGAGGCCAGAGCTCAGGGGCCAGGGGTTTCACAAACTCTATAATGATAGTCCTTTCCCCTCCTCCTGTTCCTCCTCCTCCTCCTCATCGACTAACATTTACTTGGCTTGTCCTCTCTGCACAAGTCTTTTGGGAACTTGTAGTGGTAGGGGATGACAGCTGGCCAAAAATTGGGGATTCACCAGCCAACTCTATTTTCTTCCATTAGTGACATGACAAACATTTCATTGGCAGAGGCAACAGAATATGAGATGAAATGTGTTAGAGGCACAGGTGCAGCACAGTGAAATACCGTTAGGCAACACGGTATCTTGAACAGAGCTAGCCACAGGTATCACTCACCTGCCTTTACAGCAGATCTATGCTTTTGATGCCCAGGGTCTCCCCCTGCCCAAGACACATAGCATACTTTATTGTCCTCTGACGGCCAGTTTCCTCCAGTCTAGTACCCCACAAATCCAATAAATTCCTCATTTTCTCAATAGTTAGTTCTCTTTGTAACCACTGTTTGGAATAAAGTTCCACAGCAGTGATCTCAAAGTCTGGTCTCTGGACCCTCTTACACCCTTAAAAATTATTAAGAATCTTAAAGAACATTTGTTAATGTGGCTTGCATCTACCAGTGTTTGTTGTACTAGAAATTTTTAAAAATATACATTTATAAATGTATTTAAAAGTAACAATAATAAGCCCACTATATGTTAAAATATTTTTATGAAAAATGTCTGTTTTCCAAAACAAGAAAAATATAGTGAGACTGGCTTTTTTTTTTTTTACATTTCTTCACATCTCTTTAATTTCTGATTTAAGAGAAGATACTTGAAAACTCACATTTGCTTCTGTGTTCAATCTGTTACACTGTGATGTTTTGTCTGAAGGGTGTGAATCAAAGCTGGCCTTACCCAAATATATGGTTGGAAAAGGGAGGAGTAACTTAATATCCTTTCAAATATCTTTTGAAATTCCTTGTGAATAGTCTTTCTTGATACTTCATCAAAATTTGACAAGTGGCAGTTTCTTAAAGTGTATTACAATGTTAAATCTGAAGCTATAATTGAGTAATATTTTTATTTGATTATATTAAGATCCATTTTATACCCTTAATGGTTTTTTCATCCATGGACGATTCTGTAATGCTGTACATTGGTCACTTGAAAAATATTGGTTCTTTGAGTTATGTAGCTTTTCCAAATGTTGACACATTTCATTACACAGTATAAAAAACCACATTCATTAATATCGCCATCTATATTATTAAAAAGTCTTTAGAAATTGGAAAGCTGTCAGGTTCATGTTGGTAAATACAGGTTTTCCAAAATTCTAATTTCAGCTTGAAAGTTCGTTCCTAATCATTGGCGACAACACTGCCAGTTCTTTTCCTCAGAGTAACATGCTCATTCATTTTTGAGAAAATGTCTGCCAAATATCTAAGTCTGCATAACTATAGTTTGTCTGTTAGTTGTTCTTTCAAGTAAATATATGGGGTTCCGTGAGAAAAACAAATGTTTAGTTCAAATGTTTCCTCAACTTAAGTATTGCATTTTGGGATGCTGCAGAAGTGTATTTCATGTGTACTTCCCATTTCGTTATTCAGATGATTAAAAATGTATATGTCAAGGATACAGAGTTAAAAAAATTAATAAATTTTATGGCTTCATCAAGGCCATTCTTAAGTAAAACTGGTATTTTCCATCTTACTTTCTTTCCCACTTTTTAAATAAAAAACTGTGAGTGTGTGGCTGTGAAGACTATAAGTAATACTGATATAGTTTGCTGCCCCTGCACTGACTCATACCCAAGTACCAGCAGTTTGAATCACCATTGCTTTTGCACCATAGATGTAAATGTCAATGCAGCTGAAAAGGAAAAGTGTCCAAATCTTATTATGGAAATAGTTCTGACCTCATATAGAATGATCTTGCAAACTTGTAGGAGTCTTAGACTATCCTTTGAGAAACTGAGATACCATAACATTTCAGGGAAAGTAAGGATTTAGTTGGCTTCGGTTGAAGACAAGAGGTCCAGTGAGATTCTAAAGGATACAAAGGATACAACATAATGGAAATCAAAGAAGAGCTATTACTCAAGAAAGTATGGTGATCCTAACTGAATGCTGTAGGGATGGTGAAGAAGATGAAGATGGTCTTGGCCAGTGGGAGATCACTGGTGATCATCCTGAGAGCTATGTGAACAAAGGTGAAGGTGAAACACAGATTATTACAGATTGAGAAGTGAAGGTGGGGAAAAAGTGGGAAAAGATAGCTTGGCAACAACAAAGAGGGAGCTGGGATGATAACTATGTGGGAAGTTAGGTCACTAGAAGATTTTTAGTAGTGTGGGGTGACACTGGTTGATGAAATGAAACTATGATGAAGGAAAGAGAGGAGACAGAAGAGGGTAGTGAATAGTGGAGACAAGAAGAGAGGGCTTCAGAAAGTCTTGTAGGCATTTCTTCCTGTAAGAAAGGAGTTGAGAGGATGGAGGAGTTTGGAAATGGAACAAGCAAAACTGAAGATGGCTTTTTCATCTCAGGTGAAGTCCTCTGTTCAGGTAGGGAAGGTGAAGGGAAATGAGGGCTTGAGGCACTTGAGGAAGATTTAGAACAACAGCTGTAGTCAGAGACAAGGAGAGCCAATGCAGATGAGTCAAAGGATAGTGTTAATGGGTTGATTTATGCCCCCTCCAAAGGCCATGCTGAAGTCCCCAGTACCTCAGAATATGACCTTATCAGGAAACAGAGTCACTGAAGATGTAACTTGTTAAGAGGGTATCATACTGGAGTGGGATGGGCCCCTAATCCAGGATGCCTGGTATCCTCATCAGAAGACAGCCATGTGAAGACAGAGAGACATAAGGAAAGTGTCATGTGAAGACAGAGGATGGGAGTGATGCTTCTAGAAGCCAAGGAAGGCCAAAGATTGTGGACAGATTGCAACTACCAGAAGCTAAGAAGACATAAAGAAAGATACCTCCCACAGGTTTTAGACGGAGCACAGCTATGCTGACACCTTGATTTTGGTTTTCTGGCCTTCAAAACTGTGAGATAATAAAATTCTGTGACTTGAAGGCATTCAGGTTGTAGTACTTTGCTACAGCGGCCCTAGGACATCAAAACAGACAGTTATGCAGCACTAAAGAACCAAATAAAACTAGGGTTTAACTAGAGACAGCCAACACAGTTACACCATCTTCTCCAGCTGAGTGGTGGGTCATTCCAGGGTGGGCTGTGCTAGACAGGTGTGTGTACACAAGATGTATGTATGGGAGGAATGGAACAAGAAGGAAAGGGCTAACTTGGTTTCAAATATGAACACTTTGGAATTTTAAATTCGCTATCTTTAAATGTATTTTATTTTCTTGAGCAACCTGGAAATGGAGGAGACCAGCATGGATGTACTGCTACAAATGGAAATGTTCATTGCTTTACTTGAAGAGGCTCACTGTAGTTTTCCTTTAATCTTCTTAACTTCATCTCTGTTATAATTATTTGTTCATTTGTGTATTATCTGTGCCCCATATTTTTGAAGAGATTTGAACATGGCTTATGAAGACATATAAGTACAAAATAAGATAAAATAAAATAGAAACTGAGTACAGAAAAAGAGGAAAACCAAGGTAGAAACATAAATTAGAGCCAAGATCTAGTTATTCTTTGCATGCAAGAAGTCTGCATTATGAAAGATTTACAATAGCAGTCCTTTTGACAGGACGCCCTCCTGAAAACCAGAAAAGCTTCTCATGGGGTCTTGAACATGGGCCATGGGTGCGTCAACATTTTGCTTCTACTCTTTCTCAAAGCTGCCACATGGCACTCTTCGCCACCAATACAATCCTCTCAAGGCCCATGAGGTAAAGAGGAGTCTGGCCTTAAAACCAGGCAGAGGGATCTGTCCAGGGTCCTCACCAAGAAGCTCCAGTGATGTGAAGAAAAAGGTCCTCAGAAATTATGGAACAAAACCAAGTAGCAGGTGAATCATTATAGTTCCCAAACAAAATGGACAAAACTGTTGTTTTGTAAACATAGGAAGATCTTGGAAATGCTCAATGTATTCTACTTTATTGGTTGATAGAAAACCCCAAGGTATTTTTTGGAAGGAATATTAGAATACTAAGATATTATCTTCAATTTCACTCCAAACCAGACAGGCTGCACATAAACAATTTTGATATGTCTCACTGAATCTTTACTTTTCTGGACAGACCCTCGGAGGAAGAGTTGAGATTGTTATTGTCTTTAAATAGCATCTGAAGCATCTGGAAGCCAGAGGAGTTCATGACCTCCACAAAGTCACTCAACTACCTAGCTAGCAAAACCAGAACTAGTAAGCTCAAGTCATTTAGACTACAAAAATGTCATTGATGATATGCAGACAAGTGAGCAGTCTGAAAAATAAGAATGAGGAAACCAGCTTTCCTTGACAAGCTGAAGGAACAGTGTTATCCTTCAAGATGCAACTGCTAGGGAAGCCCTACACTGCCTTTATCTGCATTCCAAATGATGCTGTATGTCTTTACGTATTCTTCAATTTTTCTCACTTTCGATCCCTTTGGGTATAAATTATCTTAATAAGAAATTCAGCTTCTCTCAAAATTACAGGGCTCTCATCTGGCAGATAATGTTCCCAGAAACTGCTGAAGAATGAACCAATTCATTTCGGTTTATCACTTCTCAACGGATTCCACTGACAAGTCCTGTGCAAATCCCGTGTTTAAGGATCATACTGGGTTTTACGGGCCGCTCCGGAGGGCCTCCTGTCAGAAGGACTGTTATTGTAAATCTTCCATAATGCAGACCACTTGTGTGAAAGGAATACCAGGCCTGCATGTGGGGATTTTTACATCTGGATTTTTAACCTGTCAAGATTTCTCAGGCCAGACAGAATTGTATTAAATCATGCTTTGTTTCTTTTGTGGTTCTGAGGTTAGCTAAATAGAAAATCGTCATGAAAAGGAGGCTCTCACCCTTTCTTTATGCATAAAAGAAGTGGATGGGACCTCGTGTCACATGACTGCTTTGGGAGAAGATAATTCGCTGGTAAAGGCACAAAAGCCTTTATCCCTTCTCACTGGAGTCCTTATGAGAGACAAAGATCTAAAACTCAGCCCCAAATTCAAAAAGGACCCACTTTGTCCTAAAACCTCATCCCCTGCTTCTCTCAGCAGAACGCTTTCCATGGCCTGCGTTCCAGTCTGTTCTTTTGTTCCCACCCTAAAGCCCACAGTGGCTGGATAAACGTCTCTATATGAGAGCATGCTTTTACTCCACTCTGGTGAAGGTAGTCTCCATTTCCCTCATTTCCCTGTGCCGCTATCCACACATTTAGAACTGGAAAGACAAACCTCCCAAAACTCCTCTAAGCCAAGAAAACACAAAGGGCCTACAAACTGGAATGACCTTTGAACAGGAGGTCAAACTGAGCTTTGCGGAGCTTAAAACTTTGACAACTTGGGAAACACTCTTTAGGCAAAATAATACAAAATAGGCACAAAAAATGGAATATTTTTTGAATGAGAACAAAAACTCCTAAGAAGTAAGTTTAATAAATTTTACAAAAAAATATATGACCCTGTGAAACACAGTGTCAGCACCCTGCCAGGTACAGGCCCATGCACGAAGGGTCTTGAAGCTGAAACTTCATTCATTTCCCAGGACATATGTCTAAGAGAAGGACAAGTATACTACGCCATCACAAAGCAGTCTAGAGTCCAGGTGTACAGGACACACCTCAGTGTACAGTATCAATGGTTACCTTGGTTCAGGGCATTTTCCAAGGGCTAAGGATAGCTTCATCCTTCTCTAGACCATCAACTCCTCTTCTTTGATCATTAATCTGCAACAGTGCCTATGGCTGCCCCTAGCCCTGCCTAGATAGAAGCTCTAACTGTGCATGTGTAATTGAGGAAATCCACAACCTCCTTTATAGCATATAAGACCAGAAATTGCATTTTAAACTTATGTATTTGTTTGTTTATTTATTTATGATTTTATTTATTTATTCATGAGAGACACAGAGAGAGAGGCAGAGACAGGTAGAGGGAGAAGCAGGCTCCCTGGAGGGAACCCAGTGTGGGACTCGATCCTGGGACTCCAGGATCACAACCTGAGCCAAAGGCAGATTGCTGCTCGACCACTGAGCCACCCAGGTGCCCCATTTTAAACTCATTTATATATTGTTTTATATATTAGATATATAAAGCATAAAGCCATGTTACTAGCATAGACTCGAGGGCCACACTCCCTAGTACAAATCCTGAACCCAGGGTTTGTGCAACCTCAAGCAACTTACTGATCTATTTGACACCTCAGTTTCCATATATGTGAAATGGGAATTGAATAATAACAGTCTCTATGTTATACAGTTCTCCTGAACATTAAATGAATTAGCATATTTAAATCACTTAGAAAGGTACTAAGTACCAGTGAATGTGAGCTCTTACTGTTATGAATACAAGATTGGACGAGAAACAAGGTTTCATTTGCATGTCTATATGTGGCCTGCTAGCCCTAGCTGTACAAATCTCCCTATATCCAGATCAAGATCTATACTTGCTACCTGTATCTAATCCTTATAGGCTATAAGAACAACTAGAGGAATGCCCAGAGTAGTATTTCATATAAAATTAAGTCTAATTATCTGATATGATTTTACTGCTGTTACTATCTACTGAAGACATTGACTCCAAATTAACCATCATGATTTCTTTCTTGACTGCTAAGCTTTAAAAGTTTTCTTTACAAAAACAGCATGATAAAGTAAATAATTCTAAGAAGGTATCAAAAGGGTAATTGCTGTTAATTGTTCCCTTTGGAGATCCTGTACCAGCAGCAGGGCCCAGGGTTTAGAGAGACAGTGAGCACATGACAAAGGTGCCAGCCATTACCAAAAATATTTTAAGTTCAGATGCATCAGAAATTGATTAAGTCCCTCGCACCTGGCTCCTTTCCTTCCTCTAACACACTTGATTCAACTCTCTTTTAGACAAGCCCAACTCCAGAACTCTATTCCCCATATTCAATTGTTCCTGAACATTTCCTTAGAGATATCCAATACGTGCTTTAAATTTCATAGCTCCAGCCAAATACTCTGCTGGGGGCTCTAAATTTTCTACTCCTCCCTCTCTCCATGAATGGCCTCCACGCACCCCACTGCTCAAGCCTGGGAGCTGTGGGTCACCTGATTTTTTCCATCTCCCTCCCTCCCACATCCTACCCCAGCCCTGTGTTCTTCCAAAACTTTCCCCTTCTTCCAATTCTTGGCTTGCCACAGCTCTCCCTATTACTGTACTAGGTCTCTCTAGACTCAGTTTGGCAACCTGCGATCAACTTTGAGAGTGTGCTGTGAGAGAGGTCTTTCTAAAAGACAAAATTCTGATTATACTGTTCCTCTATAAAATCTGTCAGTGGCTTCACACGGCTTTTAGAATATGGCTCGGCTTGGGATTTAAGGCCCTTTATAAAACAGCCATCACTCACCCCACTCATTTCATATTCGACCCCTTCCCTAACCCATCTCCTATACACCAGCCAAACTTCAGCTCAGAGGTTTCCAAAGCAGATTATTCTGTATTTTCAAGCTTTCTCTCACTTGCTCTTTCTTTTCCTTCAGTGAAGCTTTTTTCCTTCAGGTATCTCCCCCCCCCCCATATTCCTTTTTTCCAGTTTTATTGAGATATAAATGAGTCATATAACATTGCACAACTTTTAAGGTACACACCACGCAATGATTTGATATATGTGTAGATTGGGAAATGATCATCATAATTCATTTAGTTAAAATATATCACTTCAACTAGTTACCAGTTTATTTTCTTGTGAGAATTTTTAAGACCTACTCCCTTAGCAACTTTCAAATATACAACACACGGTCTCGTTAACTGTATTCATTGTGCTGTACATTACACCCCATTGGGTAGCTTCTGATTGTCTCTCGAACTTAGATTAGGTGCCATATCTGAGAGATTCCTTCTGAATCCCCTGGAGTTTAAGACATTCTTCTACTGTGTTCCTACAATACAGTGATCTAGTTAGTGAGGGTAACTGCTCCCTCACTAAGTAGACTATAAATACTCCACGGGAAGAAACGGTGTCATTTTTACCCTTGTGTCCTTGTCACATGTATGCATTATTGAGTGCCAACTGTGTACCATCTAGGATCCCTGTATTATGAGAAGGGCTCCCTTGGTAATGAAATGAACAAGGCAATATGGAGAGAACAGACCTCGCCTCCTTCCCCATGCTACTTTTTAGTGAATCTTCTCTTTTCTTCAAAGCCACCCTTCAATAAAATCAATAAATGTGTACTGAACACACGGATGAAGATCCTCCATACTCTAATAGGGAAGCCAACATCAAACTGTATACACTTCTTTCTTGACCCCTTCCCCCAACATACCCTCCCTCCATCTGGGGTTAGCCTCTACTTCCTTTGATTCTATCACACACTCTGAATCTCCTTTCAGAATAATGAGCCATCAGAGTGTGTGTGTGTGTGTGTGCGCACGCGCAGATGAACATGTGTGTTTATGGTCAAGAAAGACTTCAGGGAAGAAATGGTATGTGACAAGATGGATAGAATGTTGATGTGTGGAAATGAGTGGTGGGAGATTTTTTTAAGAAGCTTTTTTTCCCCAGGCAGTAGAGGAGTCATTATCAAAGCACTTACATATTTCTATGAATCTGATGTCACCTCTAAGGAAAGACATACTGGGGGACTGAGAAAAGAGAGGACAAAGAGAATAGTTGATCCTAAGCCATTTTTCCCAAGGCATGGCCTTGCAGCACACTCATAACTGTTATTAAATCCTTACAGAATTGCAGAAAATACGACACAAATGAGATGTGAGATTCTAATATTTTAAGAGTCAGCTCTAACATGTTTCTTACAGCATTTATTTTCCTGGAGATATGCTCCACTGACTACATTTTATTTGAATTCTAAACTACAGGTCGTGGGTCTGCTGATGCACATGGAACAAAGTGCTCATTGGCTTAGAGACCAATTTCAGAAACGATCCCTTTTCTGAATGCCACGTGTGTTGTCCCTGAAAGAGGTGGGAAATGTACTTCTAAAAACGAGTAGTGTTCTATCTTCCCAAGACTGACATGAAGCCTCTGTTTTAATACTGGGTGGTCAATAATTGATGAGGACATTTTTAGTATGTTTAATGTTAAATTGAAGGGCTAAATTCTAAATATGTTTCATATCATATCTTCCTTCTGAAGATAGGCAATTTAAAATTTAATCCATTCATTTTGCCATTTGGCATACGATCAAAGTAAGCTTTTCAAAGGCAGCATGCTATCCTTAACTTATTTTTCTCATGAAATTGAAATGGCATTTGCATCCTTTTGAGATGCAGACATGAGTAACTTTCTATGACTCAATCTTTAAATCTAGAAAGAAAATGCAGTTTGTTATGCTTCTAATGGTTCTCCTCACGGTTCTTTTTCCTCCTCTCAATTATACTTTTTCTCATTTATTTAGATTGTATTCTCTCTGTTCTTTATGGAATGACGTAAAAAGAATACTTGTTAATGATAAAACCTTACGTAAAATTAAATCACTCACGTTCAAATTCCTTGAGATTCAAAACTAAAATGATTGTTTCAATCCACCACAAATTTGGGAAACAAGCTACCTGAACGAAAGCTTTCCTCACTGATACAGGACAGTGATGGCTGAAATGGAGCTACTAAAAACAATACCAATTCTACCTCTATAGCTAACTCTGAGCATGACTTTGGATTGCCATTTTGCACAGAGATTAAATTTTCACCTGGACATTTAGGAAACAGCCAACCCCTCCCTAACCCCCTTACATGTGACGATATGTTTCAATCTCACAATAAGCTTATGTGGCAGATGAAGAAACGGGTTGAGAGAGACCCAATATTTCCCTGATGTGGCCAGCCAGTCAGTGACAGATAACATTTCATCCCCAAGAGTTCAGTAGCTGGAGTTCTAGTCTCTTCTAGGTTACCCCACTGAAGGCAGAGAGAAGCTGGGTTGATATGTCTTCATCCCTTCTGTTGCATCTCATCCAATAGCATGGATGCATCTTCGGTCTTCAGGCAACTTTGCTCATGCACATCTCATGGACCAGCAGAATTTTCACTGGGCTCTTTTCCCATTATAAAGAAGGAGCCCACCGGGTGGGGGTGGGGGGGGACACTGTATTGGAGGTTCCCAGGAACACGTGAAGAGGAGAACCTGAGGAGATTTCCAAATAGTATGAGCTTTGGTCTCAGCTGATCAATAACATGAACTGCAATCTGTCTTGGAAATCTCCGGAAACATTTATTTGTGCTGTGTGTCATTTAATCAAGGTATATTTGAGGCCAAGTAGTATATACATAAGAATGATGCCAACCTTGGCTTTGCAACAGTGATGTAAGCATTAAACCTCCTTCTCTCACTCAATGTAATGACTTTTCCCAAAGGCTCCCAGGGATCAAGTTTTCTCTGCCACATCACTTTAATCTCTATTCTTAGAAGGGACAGTAGAGGTGACCTACTCTAACCCCTTTACTTGAAAACTGAAAGAGGTAAAGAACAGAGCAGTAGGTAACACGCCCAAGGCCTCATCACTAGTCAGAGGCAAAATTGCACTTGAATTTGGGTCTTGAATGTACAGAACAACAAAACCTAAATATATGATAGCAATTTTTAAAATCAAGAATCTTCTTTGATATGTTTTGATCTTGTGAACCACACAAGGCTTTGAATAATCCATATATATTCAATAGTATAGTACTGGAAATCATGTATTTCCTAACAAAAACAGATCTGTGGTAATTTTTTTTTCAAGAAAGTCTCTAATGTAAATTTCACCCCAATTTTCCCTATCAAAAAGCAGAGGCCAAAAGAAGTTAAGTGATTTGTTAAAGGTTACAGGCAAGCAACAATCATACGAGGTCAAGCATTACATTGATCAATTTTACTTAAACTTGGGGCTCCTGGGTGGCTCAGTGGTTGAGCATCTGTCTTTGGTTCAGTTCGTGATTCCGGGATCCTGGGATCGAGTCCCATATCAAGTTCCCTCCGGGGAGCCTGCTTCTCCCTCTGTCTGTGTCTCTGCCTCTCTCTCTCTCTGTCTCCCATGAATAAATAAATAAAATCTTAAATTTTTTTAACTTAATTTTATTTGAAAAAAGATTTAAAGAAGGAGAAGAAATTTCTGGCTTTCAGAAAAAGGTTTCTTCAACACAAGGAATATTAGCCTCCTAAAGGAGGTTTCTGAAGTCTTAAATAAAAGATCTCAAGAAAAATGGGTTTGTTTCCAGGTATAACACTAACGTCACACATCTCATGAAAATCAGAAGATAATGCTGACGTCTAAATCAAAATTTAAAACCTCTATTTTTTAATTACAAAAAGGACCTGAGCTTACTTAAGAAAAAATTCTAGCAAAAGGCAAATAGGTAAACTATCATAGCAAATGAAAGAAATAGAAGCATAGGGAAATAACCATAACTGGTACATGTAATAGAGAGAAATTAACTGACCAGAACTATTT
Source organism: Vulpes vulpes (assembly GCF_048418805.1). Taxonomy (NCBI): domain Eukaryota; kingdom Metazoa; phylum Chordata; class Mammalia; order Carnivora; family Canidae; genus Vulpes; species Vulpes vulpes. Next base: position 143,303,656 of record NC_132780.1, read on the forward strand.
GTGACACTCCTCATTGTTCTTCCCTTTAAATTTCTTGACGTGCAGTGGTTTGGATTTGTCATTTTGGAAAACATTATTTGTTTCACTTCATCAAGGGCACACATTTTCGCTTGTTTCATTATAGAATCACATCTGTCTCATTTTTCCTTCCTAGAATTTCTAAATGCCTTTCTATTTTTATTTGAGAGAAGAGACATAAGCTTTTATTTCATTAGTGACACCACGAAACTGTACGTCCAGGTTCCTAATGATACAATTTATTTCATAGCAATGGATTCTTGAAGTCTCTCACCCCAGAACCCCAGAAATGCAGAGGCCTGCTTCCCACTGGTTCAGTTTTAGGCCTGTTGTGCATCAGTCATGACAAGATTTCTTTTCATCTCAGTCTTGGATTATTTCTACCATTTTGTGTATCTCTTCTCTTTCTCTTTCTTGAATTAGTATTTTCTGTTATGCAGGAAAACATCTTTGAGTAGACACCCTCCCCCACAAAGCTGACAGGTAGTGAACATTCTGAGTCACTGCACTGACAAATATGCACATATTCTGACGGTCCCCACAGAGACCTTACCAAATCCTGTGGTATCTTGGGTTCAGCACCTCACATCCCTTGGACCAGTCACTGGATGAAGGCTCTCCCTGGAGAAGGGTCATGGCCATGGTGAGGTGGCCCCCTGCTCTCTCCTGAGCTGAGGGCTGCTCTCTTCAGCTGAGACCCTTCTGCTACCCATGCCTCAGAGACTGGGGAATGCATGCCTCAGGCATGCGGGGAGGACCTGGAGGACTCTGAGGGCGCGTGGGTGGGATGTACTGACAGGCTTCAGAATGCAGAAGCTGGGAGGAGTCAGCTGAGTACAGGAACCCAGGGCTAGCTAACTAGAGTGACTTGACTCTGGGGTGGGGGCCAAGCCTGCAGCTCTGCCTCATAGTCATTTTGAAAGTTATTTGACTCAGATTCCCTTAGGCTCAGCTCTTTCTCCTGCATCCCCAACACGAGAAACCTCAAAGGCTGACTCCCTTCTTGATTTCATGATTATTTACCCACAGGTTCAGCCTGGGAGCAAATGCTGAGGCTGCGAGTGTGAATGTAGAGCGGCCCCATGGTGGCTGCCATGTAGAACCCGTGCTGCTCCATGGGGTTGGCCAGTGTGATGCCCAGAGACTGGGTGCTCCTCAGGGGTCTGAGACGATGGCGGCCGTCCCTGTGGTAGCCTGCTCGTGCCGACAGGCTCCCACTCGCCTGCTCTCTTCCAGGACTTCTGACCTGCTCATATGGCACTTGCTCCTATTTCTTTTTTTTAAAGATGTTATTTATTTATTCATGAGACACACACACACACACACACACAGAGGCACAGACACAGGACGTCTCCTGAGGTAGGAGAAGCAGGCTCCATGCAGGGAGCCCGACGTGGGACTCAATCCCAGGTCTCCAGGATCAGGCCCTGGGCTGAAGGCGGCGCTAAACTGCTGACTTGCTCCTATTTCTGATGCCATGGATTGCTTCTTCTTATTATATTTTGTTCCTGCCATCTCAGAGAGGTTTTAGGAGAGAGAGGAGTTAGACACTTTCTAAGCCTGCTATTTTGAGCCAGAAGTGCACCAGGTACTCCTTGCCAAATTATATTAGGTTGACCCACATGGAATTGCATTTTATGGAGTTTAAAAACCATCGAGGGCAGCCCGGTGGCTCAGCGGTTTAGCGCCGCCTTCAGCCCAGGGCCTGATCCTGGAGACCTGGGATCGAGTCCCATGTCGGGCTCCCTGCATGGAGCCTGCTTCTCCTTCTACCTTTGTCTCTGCCTCTCTCTGTCTCTGTGTCTCTCATGAATAAATAAATAAAATCTTTTTAAAAAAAGAAACCATTGAATATTGGCAATTTCACATGGCTCAATCTAATTAACACGAAGTCCATGGGGCCTAAAATAAACCAGATAAACCAAAGAATACCTTCATAACCCCCTTTAAGGAAATAACATTAATCATTAACTTTTAAAAAAGCGTATCTTCTTCTTTAAAAAAAAAAATCATTCATTCTTCAATACCAAAGCAGGGTACTTAAAATTCAGCTCTGGTGCAACGTCAAACACTGTGTTGGACATTTTCTCCTCTGTTATTTCATTTAATTCTGTAACAACACTATAAAGTAGACATTCTAACTGGTTTATCAAAGTATAGTTGACATACAATATTATATTAGTTTCAGGCGTACAGCATAGTGATTTGACATTTATATATATTATGCGATGCTCATCATGGTAAGTGTAGTCACCATCTGTCATCAAAGTTATTACAATATTATTGACTGTGTTCCCTATGCTGTACTTTTCATCTCTGTGACATATTTATTTTATAACTGGAAGCATGTACCTCTTAATCCCCTTCACCTATTTTGCCCATTCCCCCACACCCCCCTCCCCTCTGGCACACACCAGTGTGTTCTTACTGATGGTTATTTCTACCACTTTATGTATCTTGTATCTTCCTCTCAATTTTTTCTGTTACGTGGAAAAACATCTTTGAGTAGATGCCCGCCTCCCACAAAGGTGACAGGTGGCAAACATTCTGTGCCTCTAGAAAACTGGTTGGGTGTCACTGCTTCAAGGGACAGCAAAGTAGGGCACCTGGCTCTCCACTGTGGTGACTGGGCTGGTTAACATCAACCTTTAACACTTTTTAGGTATAAGCTTCATTCATATCATTAAGACTGTAACAGAGATTATCCCTTTTTACAGATTAAACTACTGTAAAGAAGTTAAAGATCTTGCCAAAAGCTACTCAGCTAGTGACAGGGCAGCTGGGGTTTTAACACCAATGTTTGCCCTTTTCACTATAGCATGGCTTTTCAAGTGGTTACAACACACTGCCCATTGTCATCCGAAAGAGCGGGTGTTGCTAAAGAGATGGATGTAGCAAAATATTATCATCCTACAATCATCTAAACATTCAGCATGAAGTTAAATCAGAATCCCCCTTACAAGGTTTCTCTCCACTTATGCCTGTCCCTCACCCACAGCCTGGTAAAAACGATCCCAGTCTCCTCTGACTATTTTTTTAATGAGGTTCCTTTCCCCCTCCAAGCTTTATTGAGATATAATTGACACATATCGTTGTGTAAGTTTAAGACGTCCAGCATAATGATTATCGATATATGTATATTTTCAAAATGATTATCACAATGGGGTTAGTTAATACATCTCTTCACCTTATTTTATAGTTTTCATAATTACCATTTTTACTTTTGGAGTGAGAACCTATACTCTTAGCAACTTTCAAATATATAATATCATTAACTATAGTCACCATGCTGTACATTATATCCCCCAGAACTTATTCATCTTATAACTGGAAGTCTGAACCCACCTCTCCCCTCCACACCCTCTTCCTGCCTCTGGCTACCACCAATTTGTTCTTTGTTTCTGTAAGTTGGTTTTTTGTTTTTTTTTAGATTCCATATATAAGTGAAATTCACTACAGTATTTTTTTCTCTGAGTTATTTTACTTAGCACAATGCCCTCGAGGTCCATCGATGTTGTCACAAATGGCAGGATTTCCCTTCTTTTTATGACTGAGTAATGTTCCACTGTGTGTGAATACCACATTTTCCTTCTCCATTCATCTGTTGATGGACATTTGGGTTGTTTCCTTGTCTTGGCTATTATAAATAATGTTGCAGTGAATATGGAGATGCAGTTATCTCTTCAAGGGTTCTTTCATTTCCTTTAGATATATACGCAGAAGTGGAATTGGTAGATCATATGGTATTTCTACTTTTAATATTTTGAGGAGCCTCCATACTGGTTTCCACAGTGTCTGCACCAATTTATAGTCCTACTTCTGATGAAACTACAGTATCAGCCTCTTGAGATAAAAAACAACGACTTGTTCTTAAGCTAGTTGGTAGTTTTATAGGGATTTATTTTATTACATTTCACAACTTACATATACATTATGTAAACACTTTATTTACAGTAATTACTACAAAATAAATTACACAAAAAGGAAAATAATTGGAAGAAAACACATCAAGATGTTTTTCTGTTTCAAAACTGTGTCAATATCTTTTTTGGTATTTTAAAATAAGTTTTCTATAAGTATGTCATGTTTCTATAACTAGAAAAAAACATAAACATTATTAAAGGTATTTTTTGAATTAAAATATTTTCAGCCTGTATCACTCCTAAAAGCATTAGTTCTATGTTCCAGATCCAGTAGATAATACTTCTGTAAAAGTATAGATTTTGTCTTTAAAAAATGTTTTTGTCCTGAGTTTGGCTTTTATAAGTTTTTAATGGTTTTGCTATACTAAGAAGTTATGAATATGGGCTCTGTTCACCCTTTGTAGGCCCCCTCCAGGTAAGTATCTTTCATGTAGCATTTTTTTTGTTTGAGTTTAAGGGTACTCAATGTTTTCAAATGTTCTAGAATATTTTATCTGTCCTGCTTTTATGCCCTTGTAGGCCTTGGCTATGTTTTTCTCAAGGAATGGTAACCAGAGCTATGCTGTTACTTATTTTAGGAGCTGGTATTCCAAATATTGAATGCAGGTAGCTCATGTTGACACTGTTTTTCCCAATGCCCCTACTGATGGTACCAACATTATGCTGTCGTTTTGGCCACTGAAGCAACTGGGCCAACAGACTTTCAGAAATTTGTTTCTCCTTTCACTGAAGATGAAGGCATGAACTTCAGAATTTCTCTTTCTCAGGGATCCCTGGGTGGCTCAGCAGTTTAGCGCCTGCCTTTGGCCCAGGGAGCGATCCTAGGGTCTCGGGATCGAATCCCATGTCAGGCTCCTAGCATGGAGCCTGCTTCTCCCTCCCCCTGTGTCTCTGCCTCTCTCTCTCTCTCTCTCTCTCTCTGTCTCTATCATAAATAAATAAATAAATAAATAAATAAAAGAATTTCTCTTTCTCTGTTTTGTTCATGAAAACCTGTTAATTACTACCACTAATGATAAAAACATGAACAGCAGGTTTTTTTTTTTTTAATTTTTTTTTTTTCATGATAGTCACACAGAGAGAGAGAGAGGCAGAGACATAGGCAGAGGGAGAAGCAGGCTCCATGCACCGGGAGCCTGACGTGGGATTCGATCCCGGGTCTCCAGGATCGCGCCCTGGGCCAAAGGCAGGCGCTAAACCGCTGCGCCACCCAGGGATCCCTGAACAGCAGGTTTTAATTGTACTTCAGGCTTTATATGTTGCTTTTACCCTTATAATCTATCTTTAATATAGATGACATCTTAATGTTCACAACTCTCTGAGGTATGTAGTGGAAGCTTTATTAATATTATTTTTAAGAGAAGGGGAGAGTGAGAGAGAGATCATGAGCAGGGGGAGGGACAGAGGGAGAGAATCTCAAACAGACTTCATGCTGAGCATGGAGCCTGATGTGGGGCTCAATTCCACAACCCTGAGATCACAACCTGAGCCGAAATAAGAGCTGGATGCTCAACCGACTGAACCGCCCATATGCCCCAGGGGAAGCATTATTATTATTATTACCATTTTTCAGATCAAATAAGACTTAAGGAGCTTAAGTGATTTTCCTTTGCTCAAGTCAATTCCCTCCTTCTAGTTAGAATAACTGAAAATTATTACCATCTTTCTTTGATTACCTAGAAAAAAATCTGCTTGTGCAGGATTTTAAAAAATGCCTGGATGGTATACATAAACAGACGTAAACCGTATCCTACATATCTGCAAATATTAACATATTTCCTTCTTACACGGCGCAGAAAGGATATGAATGTAGGCTCAGCTGTGGCTGTGTCCCATCTATGGCATGGGTGTTTTCTCTAAATGGAATTGTGGCTGCTGCGTTAATCATGATCACCTCCTCTTTAGAAAGCTGAAAGAATGTGGTCAAAGGGGGGAAAACATGATTTGTGTATTTCTTTTGTGAACAAGCCTAATCATTGTATTTGGGTCTTAGGGTGAAGCAGCGCTATAGTCAGCTCTGTGAAAGGCTGGATGCATAAAATGCTGATAAAGATGATGACGAGAATTTTCACTGAATGGGATACAGCATAGAGGTTTCCTGTGGATCACATGGACAGCAAAACGTGGATGTGATTGTTTTACCATCCACTTTCTAGTAGCAGTTTAACTGTTTTCCTGTTTGTGATTCAGAGATTAGCACAGAGCTTAGTTCAGATGAGAAGGAGTTCAACCTGCAAAGGTTTGATAACACAAGCAAAGTGTTTGCTAAACTTCTGTTTTGGGAAGGTTGGTTATATTTGCTGAGTAATGTATTAACTCATGGTTTCTTTCTTTGAAACCAATTACTCTATTCAGGTAGCTAAATGTGGGTGATCTAGTCCCTCAACTGCGAAAGCAAACAACAAGTGGGTCAGATTCTCAGCTTTAGCGTTCAAAAGATGAGGCTCAGCTGCCAAAAGAAAATATTTGGATAAAGTAGATGTGGTTTATATATACAATGGAATATTACTCAGCCATTAGAAACGACAAATACCCACCATTTGCTTCGACGTGGATGGAACTGGAGGGTATTATGCTGAGTGAAATAAGTCAATCGGAGAAGGACAAACATTTTATGTTCTCATTCATTTGGGGAATATAAATAATAGTGAAAGGGAATATAAGGGAAGAGAGAAGAAATGTGTGGGAAATATCAGAAAGGGAGACAGAACATGAAGACTCCTAACTCTGGGAAACGAACTGGGGGTGGTGGAAGGGGAGGAGGGCGGGGAGTGGGGTGACTGGGTGGCGGGCACTGAGGTGGGCACCTGGCGGGATGAGCACTGGGTTTTATTCTGTATGTTGACAAATTGAACACCAATAAAAAATAAGTTTATTATTTAAAAAAAGAAAATATTTGGAATATCTGCAGACTCAGTTGTTCACATCAAAGAAGATAAAATTCTCCAGACTCGAGAGAGAGACCTGGAGAAGACACGTTTGGTATACGTCTGAGTAGGGACCCTATCCTGCCCCAATCTTAACCAAAACCTCAAAGACATAGGTAGAATTCTGGGATTCCCAAATGAGTTTGAAGATCTAAGAGCAGGAAGCACTTGTGCCTCACCTCCTCAGAGAAGAAAGGTGTCCAGGAGAGAGAAGTAAGAGAGAGAGCAGAACAATCCCCACCATACCTACATACATACTATTTTGTCTAGGAAGAGTAGAGTGGCCATGGTTGTGTAGTATGTCCAGGTGGAGAGGGCCCAAGGCGGCCCTAGTGGATTTCCCATAGTACTAGAGTATCATGAAAGAGCTTTAAACACTTTTTGGGTTCTTTCAAGAGGATTGCAGGTGTGGGCAGGGAGGCCAGGAGACCAAAGGACTCAGTGCAATCAGAACAAGACAGAGACTAATCTAAAATATACAAGCATAGAGGAGAGAGAGAGAGAGAGAGAGAGAGAGAGAGAGAGAGAGAAGGGCAAACCAATAGACAGCCTCTTAACCATGGAGAAGAAATTGATGGTTACCAGAGGGGAGGTGGATGGGGAGGGTGGGTGAAATAAAAAGAGTACACTTGTGATGAGTTCTGGGTCACGCATGGAAGTGCTAAATCACCGTATTGTACACCTGAAACTAAAATCACATTGTATGCTGACTAACTGGAATTTCAATAAAAACTTAAAAAAAAAAAAGAATGGAGAGTAACCTCACAGCCTTTTAAGAGGGTTGCAGATGGAAACATGGGACATGTTTCATGCTGGGACAGATTGGATGCAGATGACTAGGGGCCAGCAGTCTGAGGAAACAGTAGTGGGTTTTGATTGGCTAAATTTAAACAAGGCCACCCTCGCCCTCAACAACCATATCTCAACACTGTGACAATGTGTAAGTGTTTTAAATTCAACATTGGTTTGGATGCGGAGACTGAGAAAAAGTGACTGAGAAAACCCTGTAGTAATTATGAGAAAAGCCAGAGTGATTTTTACAACCAGCAGGCTAGGGTTTCACAGCAGATATTATTTTGGCTAACAAAAATAAAGGACATTATTGCTTTCATATTTCTGAGTCTATGGCCCATAAAGTCTGTACCTTCTGTCTTTCTCTAGAGCTCCCTATGTGACTGCAGTCACAATGCAATACAGTTGGCAATTTTGCCAAGACTGGACTTGGCCCCCATCTTCTCCCAAAGACAGACCTCATCTAAGCCATCAGATGGCACACATTAACCACTTTTATTTTTTCAGTGGCTTGTCATTAAAAGTAATGAGTGCTTTTTTGTTAGGTTGTTATAAGTATCATTTACTTTGTAATTCTTGGAAAAGAAAAGCTGTTTGGTTGTCAAGGTCTGGGATGATGAAACACTATGGAATGACACCCCCCAGAACTAAGATCCCACTTCGCTACATGGCTACTGATACATAGGCTCCTTCCCACCATTTACTCTTAGAGCCTGGTTAGTTTCTCATGTGCAACCCATACATATGGCACATAAAAATGATAAAATCAGATTAGAAAGGTTCCTAAAACATGGGATATGATCACAGCTGGAAGAATAATGGAGGAACATGCGCTCTGAGTTCATCAGCATTTCAATGAGATAGTTTCTTTTCCCAAATGAAAAGTGTTCTGGAGAAAGAAATACGGGGTCAAAGTTTAATGTGTAGAGTTCTACTGGATGTCTTAATATACCATTAAAAGATTTCCTAAAGGGTCAGGTCAGAGCTTGTAACAACTGTTGTCAGCTATGGATGTTAGCAGTGCCCATCGTAGGGCATATGTTCTTGCAAAACCATATTTGAGGAGAGACAAGCCACTAGGAATGGTAACTGTGTCCAGGAGTTCATGAGGTGTGGCCATAGTGAGGGGTTCTGCAGCTCCGGGATATTAGTTTCTCCCTCATAAGAGGCATCCATCTCAGCCTCAGCTAAAACAGAAAGAAGGTGTTTAAATTCTAATCTCGTCACAATCAAACTGTCCTTGTCTCAGATCTTATGAGCTATACACAGTCTTTTCCTCAAAACGCTGCTTTGGGGAACACTTTAAACATGAAAGGCTGTTTGTGTTTAAAAGAAGCCATCTCACATTCTCATAAATAATTTAAACTGCAGTCACACTTTTGCAATGCTCAAGCATGGGAGTTGAAATTGCATTGAAAACTCTCTGGACTGTGTTAAGTCATCTCTTGGCTATGCATCAGCTGCAATTTATTTCATCTTGATAGAGCCTCCGCTTTCCAGATGAGTTGAACAGAGCCCTGAGTGTGCGCATCATTTTGTGAGCTAGGCAGGACCAAAGCTGGTTGAAAGATACAGAGGTAGTGAGTGGCAGCTTCCAGAAAATACCTGGGTAGGCTTCCTTTGAAACTAGATGTGAGTTCCATTAAGTTCTTGAGCAGATACCATCAGAATTATTAGGGCCTTTTATGGAATTGGAACCCAAATGCTTGCTGAGAATGTAAGGCTCAGCCTGGAAGGGCAGGATGAAACGCAGCTTTATTGTGTCAAAAAATAATTTAGAATGGTGGTTGGAGAAAAAAGATCACAACTGTCCTGTTGAATTGACTTTCTTTTCTCAAGTCTCCAATTGTTTCATTTGTAGAACATGTCTTCTTTCTATTTGTATATCTATCACTGTTCTACCTCGAATGGGCTTAGATTTCCACATGGTTATTTACCTAGATCTGGTTAATTTTTCTATTATGAAGCCCAGTGATCGGAATAAAATATCAACGTTGGTGTATAGTATTCTCCTGCAGGAGGATAAATGGCTATTTCTGCGGGGGGATGACTGTAGAAAGTAATATCCCACATGGGACATTTGTCCCAAAAGGAGGCATTGATAATTCTGCTGGGAGGACTGGTACCTACTGGGACTATACTGGGCAAATTCACATGTGTAGTTACCTTATCTATGGATCACAAAGGACAGTTGACAAAATCACTTTGACAATAGACAATGACTTTTGTGTCCAAAAAGGCTTATTTATTTCACTTTTCTTCTTTTTCTCTAGAAAGTAGATTTTAATTTTATTTCTTGTTTTATTGTCTGTAGAGAAGGAACAATCCCTGTACTCTTTTTCTCCACCTACCTAGTTTTTATTCATGCCAGAGGGAGGCGTAGATGGGGCCTTACATTCTTCAATATTAAGGACTGAATGTTCATGTCCCTCCAAAATTCATTGTTGAAATCCTAACTCCTAATGCAATCGTATTAGAAGATGGAGCCTTTGGAAGGCAATTGGGTCATGAGAGTGGAGCCCTCATGAAAGGCATTAGTGGCCTTATGAAAGAGGCCCCTGAGAGCTCTCTTGCCGCTTCCAAGATGTGATGTTACAGCAAGAAGATGAATCTAATGAATCTGGAAGCTCTTACCAGACACTGAATCTCCCAGCACCTTGATCTTGGACTCCCTGCCTCCAGAACTGTCAGAAATAAATGTTTAATGCCCCCAGTCTGTGGTGCCCACCCCCACAAACATTTTCTTCTGAATCATTTGAAAAACTGGCAGATAAGAGGACTTTTGCCTTTAAAAGTTCTATATATGTTTACTAAAACAAGAAAATTCGCTTACATAACCACTATACTGTTACCAAATCAGGAAATTAACATCAATACAATAATCTACCAATCATTTTGAATTTTTGCCAACTATTCATTAATGTCCTTTATAGCAAGAGAAAATCCCACATCATGATGTGTTGAACTCAGTAATCATGTCTCTTTAGTCTTCTTTTTTCTGGAACATTCTTCAGCTTTTGACATTGACATTTTTTAAGTGTTCAAACCAGATATTTTCTAGCCTGTTCCTCAGTTTGGGTTTGTCTGCCTTTTCCTCAGGATTAGACTCAGGTCAAATATCTCTAGAAGGCTGTTGCAAGTATTTTAAAGTAGCCTGTACTGGATGCATTTTTTTTTTAAGATTTCATTCATTTATTTGAGAAAGAGAGAGAGACAGAGATAGTGACAAAGAGCCTGAGTGGGGAGGAGAAAGAGAAGCAGGCTTCCTGCTGATTAGGGAGCCCTTGCAGGGCTCTATTCCAGGACCCTGAGAATCTTGACTTGAGCGGAAGGCAGCTGCTTAGCTGACTGAGCCACCCAGGTGCCCCCTGAATGCTTGTTTTTTTAATGGTCAATTCTTCTCTAAAGCTCTAGGTCATCTTCTACTCAACAACTGTCCACATTGATCCAATATAGTCAGTGACTCTCAAACTTGGATGTCCACTGGAACCACCTAGGTCACACCAGACAACATTAATCAGAATCTCTTGGATTGAAACCAAAACATGGTATTTAAAAAGCTTCCCAGATAATTTTAATGTGCAGCTAGGGCCTCCCTGCCAACTTTGAACTTTGGCAAATGTGAGAACTCACATCATGGAAGAACTTTCCATTCAACTCATCTTGCATTAAACTATGATTAATAAAAGCCATGGTCTTGCTTGCTGACAAGGAGATCTGTTGGTTCTCACTATGCCCTACCACTTAATAGGTGGAATTCTACATTACCTAATAAACATAAGCAGGTACTGTACATCATCACACAACACCAACAGAGTGCCCAATCACCTCCTTCTTTGGAGATGCTCAAGCAGAATAGTCTTGCTCTAGAGCAAGAGCTTTCTCAACCTTGGCACATCATCTGGGCACATCTGCAGCCAGATAATTTTTTACTGTGTGGGGCTGTACTGTGCATTGTAGATGTTTAGTGCCAGCCCTGGCTTCAATCCTATAAATGCAAGGAGCATCCTAATTGTGAAAATCAAAATGATCTCCAGACATTGTCAAATGTTCCCTGGGGAGGTGGAAATCATCCCCTGTTGAGAACCACTGCTCTAGACTTTCTTGCCTCTAGGCCTTTGATGAAACTATTCTTCACACCCATCTCCACCTGTCTAAATTCCACTTGTCTTCTAAGACCAGCTGGATCACCCAGTATAATGTACACGTGGTTATAAACAATGGCTTAGTTATCAGACTGGACTGGGTTCAATGTTTTGTTCTGTCACTTTCAGTAGGAGAGCCTTGCTTACAGAACTCAGCCTTTTGTAACTCTTAGTCTTCTTCTCTGCAAAATGGGAATAATAACATCTTCTTCATAGAGTTGTTGCAAGAATTCAATGAGATAGTGTATAAAATGCATCAATACTATCTGCTCAAAAAAGGATTTATTAATGAAATAGTTCCAGTAAGGTGATAAGAATAGTGCCTGGCACATGATAAGAACTCAGTAGATATTAGTGGTCATTGTCATCATCCTCTTCTTCATCCCTGCTGATGAAGAAATTATGGCACAGAGTGATTAAGAGTCTTGGTCAAGTTCAAATAGCTGCTTTGTGGCAGAACCAGGAGCAGAGCCCATGACTCAATATTTCCAGTAAAATGCTCTTTACCCCACTCTGAGCTTTAAAAGTTCAAGGACAATTCTAGGAAAGATGAAACTATTGGCTAGATGAGCTCTGGGCAGTGCTGTAATAACCAGGACTTGGCAGTACAGGTGAGGTGATTAATCATTCTGAATTAGAGAAGTCAGAACTACTGCTATTCAAGGGAGCATTTAAAGGCACAGAATCCCTTAAGTACCATTCTCTGAAAATAATTTTTTTAAGAGGGAACAGAAAAGTATTCAGAATACTTTAATCTCTTCAAAGCGAAGAACTGGCATGCTGGACCTGGACCTTTGTAAGATGTCAACCCTTAACTGTTAAAAGAACCTTTGTCTATGAAAACAGGCAGATGAACATACTGAATAGGATTACTCAAGGCTAAAAAAACTACACAAAAGGGCAGGCATCGCCAGGCATCCAATAAACATGTTATAAGGCAAAGAACTAAGGGGACTTGCTCTACCCTCAGAGCTGTATTTAACTGGGATGCTATCAGTTCTTATGAAGCCTTGGAGAATTACTTCTACTGCCAAGAGGCTGCAGCTTCTTATGAAATAATAGGTCAGAGTAGTTCATTCATCATATCCAGTGGGTTGGCAGCCTTTGTCATCCTGTTCTTTCTCCTCTTCAGTAAAGAAGCTGGGTATTAATTATAACTGAAGGACTCCTGGTAAAGTAGTTAGCAAGCTCTAGTGCCTTGGTGAGGTGTGTGGGCACACAATAATCTATACATGTGATGTAGGGTGTGTGTGTGTATGTGTGTGTGGCTTTTTAGTCCAGGAACAGAGCTGTCATCTTTTCCCTATGATCAATCCCTTTACAGGTCAATGTTAAATATACTTATCAACTGGTCCAGTTCTAGAGCAGTCATCAACCACATCCCTAATGGCAGAGACCCATGCTCTGCTAGGCTTTTTTGTTCCTAATTGTTTGGGAGGGTCCTAGGGGGAAGGGTTAGGTTGGTTGTTTCAGCAGAGGGGGAGCTTGGAAAAGAGACAGAAGGAGGAGCACTCAAGGACTCTGGGCAGCAGCTAGTTAGGGATGGTGGTAGGGACTTAGCTTGGTATTTTTACAGGTGTGTTCAGGATAATAATACCAGCCCTGGATGGATGTCCAGTATGCAGCATCTACTTTTACCTTATAGGCATAGGTTCACAAGGCTGGATCTCAGGGGAAGAGTTTCTCAAACTTGTATGCACAGATCAACTGTGCATAAGAATCCCTCAGTTTGCTGGTCCCAGTTACACATTCCTGGAGTGGCTATCTGGGAATGTGTTTTAAACAAGCTTCCCAAGTGGTGTTTGAGGAGCTAGAGGTTTTGATCTATTCCTCAAAAGTGTATTTGAAAAATGGGAAGATGCTCATGGTTTAAAAAGATGGCATGTCCCTATACCCAGTGAAAAGGTAGATCTATATTACTTAATTGGAGAGAGGGAAGGCCCAGAAGTGATGTACCCACTTTCATACACTTTCAATTAGCATGTGCTCCAAAAGGCATTAGAGGGAGAGAACTCAGCTAAACCTTTTTTTCTTATTTTTCTTTGTTTACTCTTATTAATGACTTAATTTATTAATAGTCAGAGATTGTATGTATCAGCACTTACGATATGTGAGTGATCCTTCCAAAGACACTATAAGGCATGGTATTTTTTAATTTTATTAAAAGACTTGTAAGTATTACTGCCTCTACTTTACAGATAAGGAGACCAAAGCTCAGAGAGGTTAAGCAACTAATTTGACCAAGGTCACAGAGTGAATAAGCAGCTGCATTTCCCCAGAGCCTACATTATTAACTACTCTACTAATCTGCTTCCCTTTATCACCTTTAATGATATCTTTCTTTCACTGAGTAATCAATATACTGGAAGCACTCTCAGGCCCGGTACCACTTTTGTCTTGTTTGCTTTTATTTTCCAAGGTCTGGCAAAATCCTGAGCTGCCTATTTTTTTTTTTCCTAATTGTACAAAAAAAGAAAATTTCAAGATCCATGTCTTAAAACAAATAATTCGCATTTTCCCTAGTGATTTGAATATGCTTATCAAAAAGAAACCACTCAAACAGCCAACATGCAATTAGGTCACTTCTCTATTCTTGTGGTTACTGATAACTCAAATATAGGTCATCTGATGTGTTAAGAGAAAATGATGCACTTTTAATTTTTAAACTCCTCTGTAAAGAAGCCCTCTCTCTACCTTCATTTATTGAAAACGCTTGTGTTTACTTTCTAAATTGCACCATGAAACCAAAGCCTGCTTTGTGGACCAGTGAAACAGAGCCTTGGAAGAACCATCCATCTTCATGATGCAATGAGGGCGCCATAGTAATCTCACACTGAGAGGTACTGATGGGCCAAAGCCTACAGATCAATTTGGCAGAGAACTGCTTTGAGACTCTTCCTGGCCTTCAAATGCAAATAGAGCATCACACTCCCAAAAGCCAAATCCAGGGGCAAAGGCAGAGTTCTGGCCCCAAGTCAAGCCTCTTTTCCTCTAACTACTAAACATGTAAAATAAAAGCTCAGGTTTTTAGGGTTAGAAAGAACCTTAAGATAGCATCCAAAAGCTCCAGTTTTCTGACTTCCCTCCCAAGATGCATGTGTGGTCTTACTCAAAACTACTTTGTTTCTTTGTCCTTGGTACTCACCTACTTTGATGGTGGGTTGCCACTAACGTAACACTTTGGATACAGTTCCTGTAGGGCAAGTTAACTGAGAGATAAGAATCCTTTTCCATTTGCTTATATTGTTTTAAGAGAATTCTTGACTACTATAATTAAATATAGTAATAATTAAATATAAATATTACAAAATCACCAAACAGATTTCAAATGGAAAATAGAGAAGTGGGCCTTCCTATGGCAGAAATAAGATGGTAGGTACTGACCAAAGACCCACTGCGCGCCGGGTTTTTGTCACACTCCGCAAACCTTCCTAAAGGTCTAGACATTGAATCCAGGGCACAGCTTGTCGCTTGCAAGTACCAAGTTATTTAGCAAAAAGGGAAATAAGTGTTATATGTATTTTTGAAATAATGTTCTGATAAACTTGGTTTTAAATAACATCAAGCTCCTTCAGATAATACTTTGTTTTTTCATACAATTGAAGGATAGTTCAAACTATATGTAGCTTTAAAGGATAAAGGGATAGAGTTAATATGAAGAGCAGAAGTGAATTTGTCCCTTCTTGTAAAAATGATGGTGAAGGATTAAGAACTCTAAATATGAAAAGGAAGGGAGCACTTCTTAATCTCCTCTTGAATTTCTGCCAACATAATTGGAAACTAAAAAGAGAGTCCAGGAAACCACCATTAAGATACATTAATATATGGATGGTGGTGGTGGTGGTAGTAGGAGGGAGGATAATTCAGCTGCTGTCCCTGCAGAAAGGTCTCAGATCTGAAGTAACTACAACTGCATTTGGAAGGAGTTGATCATAAACCTTTTGATCATGGGTGGGCCCAGGAAGAAGTTGCCTCTATAATCCACAGGACTTCTGATTCCAACCTAGAATTTTCTAGACAGAGTTAAAAGAAATGCTTGACTAAAGCTTAGGGGTAGGAAGAAGGAAGGTTAGATTAACCAGGGCTGCTGCTTTACAAACTGTTGAGAGCAAAAGAAACGTGTATTATTTATTTATAATCAGTGTTGGAATATTTAGTTGAAAGGGAGTGGTCTGCAAACACAGACTTCAAAATTGGTAAAGGGAAGAAAAAGAACTAATTTTAATAAAATTCAATAGGCCAGAACCCATAGGTAACTGCTGTATCAGATGCTTGGTAAATGAGGAAGTCACATTTGAGTTTGACAGTTTCTGAACGGACATGAAGCTCTAGGACACAGAGCTACTACAATTTTGCTGAGGAAAGAGCCTAAGTCATGAGTGTCACATGGCTGGCACACAGAGTCAGGCAAAGTGGGCCATCCAGGGAGAAGGAGCCGATGGCATCCACGGCCGATATCATTCCAGGGTAAGTTACTGCATGTTACTGTCTTCCTGGAACTCTGATTCTGAAAAGTTGATGGAATTTTTCTTTACTGCTGTTTATTTGGGAAACATAGTGTACCATGGCAACCTTCATGGGATTTGTGAAAATACTAAATGCCCACCCTCTAATATGCATCTCAAGACACATGTCCTTCATAAAATCACCATAGGTAGATTCTTTCAGTCCTTCAGTTTTCTCTTTTCTGCTCTTACTGGAATCAGATTCTATACCACACAGTTAGTATTTGATTACATGCTATCTTACAGTGTCTATTTATTTATTTATTTATTTATTTATTTATTATTATTATTTATTTATTATTATTTATTGATATGCTATATATTTATTGATATTGCTTTCCCTAATATTTATGAGTTCTCTAATAGAGACCAGGTCTTAATTTCTTTACCTTCACCTGAACATACATACACACACATAACCTGGACCCTTACTGACCCTCGTTCTCTATGTGTGAGTAATGGTCTGTAACAACATGTAATATGTTTCATAAAATGTATATATAACTATATAAATAGATATTAAGCTCCATCACATCTCCAGGGATGGAATCTGGGGATCTGCATCTTACAGAATCCCTATAAGTGATCTGATGCAGTCATCCAAGATGACACGTTGGGAAACACTGGGAAAGTGTGTGTGTGGGGTGTCTTATTCTTATTTACCAGATTAATACATTCCTGAGAGTTCTTCATAGTCAAAAATTTCAGAAGAATGCAGTCAAGCCTTGTGCCCCTAAGTGTCCCTTTCTGTGCCTTCCATTCTCAAGTGGCAGCAACAGGGAGCTAGGGCAGGGAGAAACTGCACAGCCCACAAAACACTGTATGAAGAAATATTACAAAACAGTCAACTAAATGAAGCAGCTAAAAGAAAGAAGCAGATATGGCAGTGAGGGCTGGCCAGCTTTCTTGGTACAAAGCTTTGTCTCTGATGAGGAATTCCTCCCGTGCAGGAATCCAAGGTTCCAGCAGGGAGGGAGAGAGTAGCAGAATGAGGAGGGAAGAACTTTCTGGATTTCCGTAAGGCAGGTCCTGAGTTCACCAACTTTGTATACCCCTTTAACTCTGGGAAATTAGAAGTTAATTAGAGGATTCTAACACTGGGTGATTTTAATTTTAATGCTGAGGCTCTGGGAACATGGCTATTCATCTAGAGACCACATTTCCCAACCAACTTCGCAGCTAAGTATGGCCATAAACTAAGTCTGAGGCATTGGAATGCAAGGGGAAGTGATGCATGCAACTTCTCAGCCTCACTTTTAAAGAAACCTGGTTGCCCTGTAATTCACATTTTCCTTTCATCTAGACTGAGAAATGGAGAAAACTGGAGCACTCGGCCACCCTTTACCCAGAGATGGAGCCATGTAGGGAACACGGCAGGGCTTGCTACCAGGATCCCTGGATGACATGGTGGAGCAGAGTTACTGACCCTCCATGGACTGCTGGCTATCTCCAAACTGTTATGCAAAAACAAAAACAAAAACAAAAAACTATTTCCATCTTGTGTAAGGTACCACGTCTTTAGTTCCCTTTTTATAGTGCTTTAACCTGTCCCTAATGTAGGATTTTATCCATCTAGCATGCTTGGAATATGCAGGAAAAACACAGAAAATCATGGATTAATCCAAATTAAAAAAGAAATCTCAATTGTGTAGATAGAATTAACAATCATGATCTCTTGTGCAGTGAACATGATAAGTAGTGCTGAGATGTTAAATTATGAGAAAGAGAGACATACAGCTAGATGAAATGGGGTGAAGCTTACAGGAGGCCACTTTGTCTGTTCTTGCTTTATTGATCTGTTCAGTGACAAATGAAACTTGCTAAAACTTTATTTGAACTCCTTCTCCCCCCGTCATGTTAAGTCATGTCACCCTTACATTATCTATGGACTATTGTTTCAGAACAGTTCTAAATATCAGTAAATCATGTGCCTAAAATAATTTTTTTTCAAAAAAGGGAAAAAATACTAGCTCACAAATCCAGGAAAAGCATAGATGGAAATGAATCATTAAGCAGAATTCATATGGTGCTGGTAAGTTCATAGGCACTAGTCAAAGATATAGGAGTAAACACAGAACGATGGAAGTCTGAAGGAAAGAATTATATCTTATCTAGTCAGCATTAGTATGAAGAAGCAGAGTAGCAAGATCATGATGATAGGGTTGAAGTAAAATTACTTAGAGGAAATTATGAAATTTTAGGGTAGGATTTGGAATCCTGATTAAAACTCATGGGAGGGACGCCTGGGTGGCTCAGCAGTTTAGTGCCTGCCTTTGGTCCGGGGTGTGATCCTGGAGACCCGGGATCGAGTCCCACAACAGGCTCCCTGCAAGAAGCATGCTTTTCCCTCTGCCTGTGTCTCTGCCTCTCTCTCTGTGTCTCTCATAAATAAATAAAATCTTAAAAAAAAAAACTCGTGGGAAATAGTGAAATGGATATTGTGCTAGTTCCTCACAATTCCTGACCTATTAAACTAAGAATAAGCACAGCCAGGACTTATCCATGAAGCACTGCCCAATAACTGGCCCAATTACATCCTACATAGAACAGACAAGGTGAAGTTCCAAGAGGCAGAGGAGTTCAGATCCAGGGGATGTGACAGGCAGCTCCCTGAGGTCTAGGAAAGGGTCGAAGAGGACAAGAGAGGCTTCAATCATGAAATGAGGAGAAATTTAATCAGTGTGTTTCTTAGAGGTCTTTCATTTACAGCTTAAAAATTCAACAAGAGAGCTGAATCCAGCTGAACTGAAAGGCATTCAGTATCTTTAACCAGTGTTTTCATTGCTGTTATTTTTGCTTTTTGAATAAAAAAGCAAGAGGGGTGGGAAGCCAGAAAGGAAAATGAGAAGGCTGAGTGCATCTTCTTGATGGAGGGTAACTTCTTGACAGTGAGGCTGGTTGGAATGACACCAGGGCCAACACAGAGGCGGTGGGTGGGATCAGGAGCCATTAGCTTCCAGGATCTCTCCTTCCAGGCACAGCCATCCTTTGATTAAAAGCTCAGAATTGAGGGTGCTTTAGGAAGGAAACTAAATGACAGCTTGTGTCTTTTTCTTGATAACTAAAAAACAAAGAATTTGCAGACATACTCACCTTAAGTTCTATTCCCCCCCACCAACAGACAAGGTCACCTTCACCTAGAACAAAACATTCCATTTCACAACCACAAACGTTTTGCAATTCTTTAGCCTTATTTCCCTAGGACTCCTTTCATCATGGTCTTTCAAGGATACATCTGTCCCTGAAATGCAGTTTTGCTGCGTCCTATGCATGCCTAACAAGGAACCTTTCTTGTACTGTGGCAACACACATACTTTTCCACTAGCAGCCACTGGTAAATAAGGGAGGGATGTGAAGTGATGTATGGTTGTTTTAAGCAGACAGACCAGCATTTGCAAAGGCACAGAGGTATGAATGAACAGATAGTAGTGAGCGACCAGATAATATTGAGCGACCAGCTCAAATAGCTCAGACCTTTCTAGTTGCTTATCGATGTCCAAAATTTCTTACACTCCAAAATTGGAATTAAAAGGCTAAAAATGCAAATACCTCCTGAAACTGCCATATCAGCAAACTTATTACACTAAATTGTGATTAGTCAGGCAACTGGGATAATACCCATCTCACTTCTTTCCTGTTCCGTAAAGAGGAGCACATAAAGTGATAACACTCAGAAAGCTACTAAGAGGTGAGGCTATAGAGATTGACAAACTTGGCTGACTCTGTACTTGAGAGATTGGTTGGTCTCCAAATCTTTAAGCAAACCAATCAAGTAAATTGTAGGCAGGCAATTATTGTTCCAATTTTCTCCAAGATAAATGTGTTTAAAAAGTGAGTCTTCGGGAGTACTGCCTGGTTCAGTCAGTAGAACATGAGATTCTTGATCTTGGGTCATGAATTTGAGCCCCACGTTGGGTGTGAAGCCTACTTAAAAAAAAGTGAATCTTGGCTTCCTAATATAATTATTTGATCTGGGATGTTCTTATTATGCTATCTTTTTGACAAATCATTAGGAAAGACTTTTTGGTTTTGTTTTGCTCTAAATGTACGACAAAATTTTGTCAGTTTCCCTTTTTAAAGTTTTATTATTTTTTACTTAAAATTTTTTTTTACTTTAGTGTATAATTGAACAGCAGACTCAAATGGTCTGCTGAAATGATACACATGCATCCTTAGATAAAAGAGTACTATCGTCTGAATATTTGTGTCCCCATTCCAAAATTCATATGTTAAAATCTAAGCCAAATGATATTAGGAAGTGGGGCCTTTGGGATGTGCTTAGTCATGATGGTGGAGCCCTCATGAGTGAGATAGGTGCCCTTAAAAAGGAGACCCCACAGAGCTCCCTAGTGTCCTTTTGCCAAATGAAGTTACAGAGAAAAGATGGCTGTCTATAAAGTCACTATGTGCCAAATCACCATGATCTTGGACTTCCTAGCCTCCAAACTATGAGAAATAAATATTTGTTGTTTATAAGTAGCCCAATTTATGGTATTTTGTTGTAACATCCTGAATAGACTAAGGCAGTAGATAAGTTTATATTTTCCAAGTGAACATTTTTTATTTTTATTCTATTTTATTTTTTTAAGGTTTTTTATTTATTCATTCATGACACACACACACACACACACACACACACACACACACACAGAGGCAGAGACACAGGCAGAGGGAGAAGCAGACTCCATGCAGGGAGCCTGGGTCTCCAGGATCATGCCCTGGGCCGAAGGCAGGTGCTAAACTGCTGAGACATCCAGGGATCCCCCGCCAAATGAACATTTTGTAAACATGTTTTCTTTCTTTTTTTTTTAAACATGTTTTCTAATCAACAAGTAAACAGGGGATATATTTTCTATCCATCCATCCATCCATCCATCCATCCATCCAACCATCCATTCATGTATCCATTTATTATCCTTCTCTCCTGCCCTTCTCTGTGTTTTTCACATCTGTTCTTAGAAGTAAGTTGAGAAATAAAATAGTATGATAACTAACGTCATGGATTTCCAATTCTTTGTGCTTAATAGAAAATGAATTTTTAATATAATCAAATCCATGTTAAAGAATTCTTTTTCAACAACTTCATGATAAAGTATAGACACTACACGTATGGCAACCACATTCCATACATAGGGGTTTTAATAAAAAAGCAAAATACTAGAGTTCTACTTACTTGGATAGATGAAGAGTCAGAATATATTATTACAATATTCAAATAGGACATTCAAATTGGGATAAAATTCCCAGGATAAACATGGCCCTTTTTATTTTTAGTGTTTTAGATTTTTATTTATTTTAGAGAGAGAGCATGAGCAGGGGGAGGGGCAGAGAGAGAGTGGAGAGAATACCAAGCAGATTCTACACTGAGCGTGGAGCTCAACATGGGGCTCAATTTCATGATCCTAAGATCATGACCTGAGCCAAAATCAAGAGTCAGACGCTTAACTGACTGAGCCACCCAGGCGCCCCAAATATAGCCCCTTTTAGAGAACAGCAGCTTCATACATTCTTCCCTCTACTTCTTCAATCTTTATCTGCCAGCTATTGTTAGGCTCAGGAAACCAGAAAAAGACTTGTCCTCTTTGTGAAGAGAAAAAAAATACAATGTGGTGAGAGCTGTTAAAGAGGCTTGCCCAGATGCTATAAGAGCAATAAGTAGAAAGATACCTAATGCAGACCAAGAGGTCATGAGCAGTTCCCACCAGGTACCTCCTGGGTGAGTCTGAAGGCAACTGGCAGTTTGGTAGACAAAATGGGGGACATATGCAAAATGATGACTGGGGCAGAAAAAGAGAGCATGTTACACAGAAATGAGGCATATAGAGCAAATACATTATTTTCAGAACTGGAAATAGTTCAGAATAGCATATGGTGTAATTGTGTGCATCTTGGTGCAGTAAGGGCAGATGGTCAAGGGCAAAATAATAGAGGGCACTGTGTACCAAGCTAGGGGATTTCAATTTTACTTGGAGAGTTATAGGGAAGACAAAGGATTCTTAAGCAAGGCTTGAATTTCAGAATGACTGCTCACTCATATAAAATAATAATAATAATAATAATAATAATAATAATAATCTTTAATATAAAAACAAACCGAAGACATAAATAGGCAAGTCACAGAATAAGAAATAGCTATAGCTAATAAACATATGAAAACACTTCCAACTTCATTAAGAAAACACCAAGTTTTCATTTTTTTGATTACTGAATCAGAAAACACATTCCTTAAATGTGAACATACAATTCTGGCAAGTGTGCGCAAGACATTCAGTCTCGAACATTATGGAGGGGCTTATCTATTCCTTTTTTTCTGGGAGGTAATTGACTAAAATATATTGAAAACCTCAAAAATACTCATTCTTTAACCCAATAATTCCCCTGATCCCAAGAAAATGAGAAGAGTTAGAAATTCAAGCACAAAGTTGTTCACTTATTCTTAATTAAAATAATAAAAAAATAGATGCAATCCACATGGTCCATAATAAAGGAGTCATTAAATTACAGTTTATTTGTTCCATTTTCTAGACTATGAGGTAGTCATTAAAATAATATTTTTAGATAATTTCTAATGCATATGGTATATTACATTATGTGTTATGGGAAGAAATCAAGCAATAAACTGATATATGGAGCATGATTCCAGTGGTGATTAGAATAAACTAGGCATTCATTTTTTTTAGCTGGAAGGAAATGCATCTAGATGTTTATAATGGTTATATCTGAGCTTTAAGATAAAGCTTTCATTTGGCTATGTTTACAAGGAACTTCCCAAGGTTTAAGAAGGATAGTGTGAGCACGTATCATTTTTATATTTTTGAGTAATTTTTTAAAGGTGTAATATTAATTTATCTGTGATGTGTTGGCTGAACTGGAGGGTGACAGAGAATTGAGACAGGAGGCCCACACTCAAGGGCTGCTATAGTGATTGGAAAGAGAAAGTGTGAGAGCCCGGGCCCAGATAGTAGCAGGAGGATGAAAAAGAAGAGAAAGCCTCAAAGGACATTAGAGAGGAAGAGTCCTCTGAAGAATCCATTTTGCTTGGGATAGGGCCACAGGAGGAATGAGGAGCTGGGTGGCTCCCAGATTGCTAGTGATCCTGGGGAGTAGCAGATTTGCAGGAATAAAGAAATGAAACACTCCACTTTGGACGTTTTGTTAGTTGTGTCTTTGGAGTATCTGTGTCGAGATGTCCAATGAAGAGTTCCCTTTACAGATCAGGGCCTCAGGTGACAGACCAGGGTTTGAGAGACAGACATGAAAGTCATCAAGATATATGTAAGACCAAAAAAAAAAAAAAAAAAAAAAAAAGATAAATGTAAGACCTGAGGCAGAATTTGGGATGCATAACATAGAGATAGATGATGGCGGGCCAAAGGCAGAACCTGGAAACTCTAACTTTGAGGGGAGAATGGAAGAAGAGGATATCAGAACGAAGATGAAGAAGAGCTGGAGAAGAGAAGAAAAGCATAAAAGAAGAGCCTAACGGAAGAAGCCCATGAAGAAATTCATGCTAGGAATCAGAGAGGGGTGACCTCTGTGTAAGGCTGTAGAGTGGACAAGGTCAAAACCAGAGTGTCCATTGGAATGGGCAGTCAACAAAGGCAGTTTCTATGATAGAGGCAGGACTTCAGTGAATGGAAGAGACATGCGAAAGCATGAGAAAACAGTTTGCTATTTAAAGATCTTGAATAGTGAAGAGAAAGGAAAAAGATAGAAAGTGGCTGGAGAGAGCATGGCTTCAATACTGCAGTCATTGTTAGGATGGAGGACATCTCGGTACAAGTTTGCTGCTGGAGAGAAAGCCAGAGAAGCGGGGGCGAGGGTTTGAAGATTTAGGGGTAAGAAAGATAGTGATGGATCCAGGAAGGCAGGAAAAGACAGGATCCAGAACCAACTGTTATCTTAGGCCAAAGAAGAAATTCTTCTTCCAGTGAAATAGGAAAGGAGGGAAGAAGGAAGAGGCAAGCTTATCAATAGCACTACTCATTAACTATAGAGATAACTCTTGTGTAATGGTTAAGAATGCCCTAGAGTCAGACTGCCTGGGTTTGTACTCCAGTTACTTTATTTGGGGAGGTGAGTGATAGGAGAAAAGGAGGTTGTTTTGTTAGGGCTTATGGAGCTTGTACTATATAGTAGTTATTGTTATAAGATGCAAACAACCTCATGCAGTAAGTCCTGTTATTAACTCTGCTTTTACTTATTGCCATAAGTTAAAGATTTGCCTAAGATCACACAGCTAAGAAGCAGGGAATGAGTATCACTCAGTGCTCAAGTACATGGGGTCTGGAGCTAAACTACTTGGGTGCAAATCCTGCTTCTGTCACACTGAGCCACTCTGGCTCTCAGTTTCCTCATCTATTAAAAAAATGAGTATGATATTGAATTGGCCTTTTGTCTTGCCATGAGGATTACAAATGAGTTAATACACATAGAATACTTAAGAGTAGTACCTGGAACCGAGTAAGCACTCATTATTATTACAGTGTTGTTTATGGTAGTGAGACATTGAAAGCCGCCTGAATATACAATGGGATAGGACTGTTTAAATGAATTATACAAGGATAACAGCAAAGTCTTCCCTCAAACTTAAAAATCAGGATAGCTTTTAAGGATAAAATTGTGGAGAGTCACCTATTAACCAAGCAATAAGACATGTAATTGAAAAGTACCTTAATCTGGAGCCCTGGGCATAACCTTGAATAAATTTGAAGCTGTTACTTTCAAAATGAGGTTGGATATCATGCCCCGCCGGAATTGGCAAGGGTTTGCTAGGCCCTCCCTGTACTCTGTAGAGGCTGGGGTCTCCAGCAGATCCACCTCAAATACAGAAGGAACTATGTAACATTTGCAATGGTTTGAATTGCGTCTCTCCAAAAATATATGTTGGCATTCCAACCTCCAGGACCTCAGAATGTGACCTTATTTGGAAGATACAATTTGTTTAGAAAGATAATCAGATTGAAGTAAGGTCATTAGGGGAGGTCTGATCTCAATGTGACTGTTGTCTTTACAAAAAGGGGAAACTGAGGGGCAGCCTGGGTGGCTCAGAGGTTTAGTGCCGCCTTTAGCCCAGGGTGTGATCCTGGAGTCCCCAGATGGAGTCCCACATCGGGCTCCCTGCATGAGGCCTGCTTCTCCCGCTGCCTGTGTCTCTGCCTCTTTCTCTCTGTGTGTCTCTCATGAATAAATAAATAAAATCTTTAAAAAAAGGGGGGGGGGACTGAGAGACACTTACACAGACACACTTCATGCCATGTGAAAATTAAGGCAGAGATTGGGGTGATACTTCTTTAAGCCAAGGAATGTCAAAGATTGCTAGCAAATTATCAGAAGCTCAGCTGGATTCATGGAGCACATTCTCTCTTACAGTCCTCAGAAGGAAACATGCCAACATTTTGATTTCAGGCCTCCAGAACTATAAGACAATAGATTTCTGTGTTTTAAGTCATCCAGTTTTTGGTACATTTTATGATGGCCCTAGCAAACTAGTACAATAGCCATAATGCTAAGCCATTATTACACAACCCTTGTTCTGGTTCTATGATCACTAAGCAATCTTGGGATTATCTTTGACTACCATGTTGATCTCTCTACATAGAAAGCTAGTCCTGTGAACACCCAATTACTTATGTGGCTCTATTTCTCAGTGCATATTAATCAAGTGGGCTGGTTTATACATCAGTCTTTTAGGAGTTTGCATGTGGTTAAGCCATTCTTGGAATATTGACAATACCAGCCTTCTGGATCACGAAAGTGGAGGTCTATTTGCTGGAATGTAATAAAGACTCCCACAACACGCTGTCACCTTGGGACATCACCTGTTTCTTTCTCTGATGGCAAATTTTGGGAATGATACATACTCTTCTTACTTAAAAATAATGACACAGGGCAGAGAGTTTAATTAAACCTGAATAGATCCCAACTGACTCTGAAGATACCTATTAAACAAATGAATACTTAGGTTTCTCTTTCCCTCTTTAACGTTGCATTTACTTAATACATAATTTGTTGTATCCAATTCAAGTTTATATTTTATTATAAATTTTAAAATATAAAACAATTTTTCTTCAATATAAATCATTAAAACTTGAATCATAACGGAGGGCAGAACAGCAGCAGGGGTTAAACTTATCTGACACTCAGAGACCATCTGACCCAACATCTGGCCTCTTATTTGTATACAAATATTCCCTAAACAAGTGCCTATGATGTTCTGAAAAGCTCCAGGCAAAGATAAATGGCATAAAAAAAACTACCAACCACCTGTGACAAGATTCATTCCAATACTAAACCATTCTCTAATGCAATAAGTTAAAAAATATTTCTCCTATAAATCTTTCCCTCTACCAGTTTCTGCTGCTCATGGACTGGCTGCATAGGTAGCCAGTCACACGGAGGAGATGCAAAGCCAGGCCTTGAAGAAGTCAAATCCTATCTCTTTCCATTATACCCTGACATACCACTGGAAATGCTCCAAGTTCCTTCTTTGTTTTCTTTCCTTACAGTGCAAACTCTTCTATCTTTTATCTCTCTTCTGAACTCTCCCCGAGGGAATTTTGTGATAAAAGCCCCCATAGGACTTCTTATGTTTTAAGGACCTGGTCCTGAACTTGTCAGGCTCTGCAGCACTGGCACCCTCTCACTGCAACAGGTACCCCGGAGGGGCAAGCAGTTTTCCAAGAAAAGGATTTCAGTGCAAAGGATCTGCAGATGCTGATTGGCTCAGCAGGATCTCTGTCAGGTCTCAGAGATGAGAAACAGCAGCCTCTTACACTACAGAGGGTAAGGTTGCTCTTTCTCCTTAAGGGAATAATCAGAGTACAGCTCCTTAGCTGTTAAAAAGTGAAAAGGTTGTATCAACCCATGTCCCTCCTTTACCACCCACAGGGTTCAGAAGCACTAACCAACCCCAAGTCTGAGCTCTCACTTAGATAACAACCACTGCATAGTCAGAACGATAGAATCAACCAAAAATAAGCAATTAATAAATAAAATAATGTGGAGGAGAAATGCTAAGAAGTGCTAGGATTTTCCATAGGTGGAAACACAGAACACATATCTTCTTCTTCTTTTTTTTTTTTTCAGAATCCCTCAAGGACAAAATTAAGTTTGAATTTGTCTATGTATTCTAAGATATTTATCACTATGGATTCAGTCACTTAATGGCAATGAAGACTATCAGTCTCTAATTCTTTGAATTGATAGGACAACTCCATCTTTTTCATTTATACTCTTTACTAATAAAGAGAAATATCTTAACACATTTTCAGAATGCTTTTTGCTAAAAGTAGCTAAAATAAAGGCATTGATCCTACATTTCTGTGAAAATCACTCCACTGTAACTCTTGTGCCCCAAAATGTTTAGTAGAGAGAACAAGCAGAGAAAGAACAAATAGTTTCTGAATTAAGAGTTCCCCCCAAAAGAGGGAAAAAGTGAGAGAAAGTAGAAGTAGAACACCTTGAAATAAATGTTACCTGCTTACTATTCTGCCAAAGTCACATTGACTTGAAAGCGCTAGTCAAGTCCTGAAGGTCCAACAAACATTAGAAGAAAGTTGTTAATTTATGTAAATGGCATTACAAAGTCTGTTCTAATGCTTAACGACAGAGTGCCTAACATTAATACTCTGGTTTCAAAATGCAATTACCTTCTTAGCAGCTCACACGGGAATAAAACCCCCCCAAATAATTTATAAAATAATATTCCTTCAATACCGTGAGACATTGTAAATGCTTTCCCAAGTTAGGTGACATTCATTTCTAGTTGTAAAGAAGACTGATTTTTATGGGAGTATTGCTCAGTGTTGGGCAGTAGAGTCATGACAGCATCCAACTAATTAAAAATAATGTTGGGTTGGGAATAGCAGTGAGGGAAATTCAAGCAAACCAGGTACCAGGTTCTCTGAGGTCTGGCTTAGGCTTCTTGACTTTAAACTTTATTTTCTACTGATGGCATAATTTTTACAATAGCAATACTACTAGTACTTATGCTAAATATATATATATATATATATATATATAATTTGAATTTGGTAAACCTTACTACACTCACTTAAACTTATCTATAAAGATAAAATATCTTTATCACTACACCTACTACACTTTATAATAGCTCTCGAGCTATTATAAAGGCCAAAAGATTCTCCCCCATTTTGGTAAGCACCATATAAATTAATCACAGGTGGAAACTCTCTGTTTAAAAAGTTACCCAATGTTAAAAAAGTAGAAAGGGTCTTAGTTTATTTGGGTTGCTACAAGTAAGTACTGTAGACTGAGTGAATTGTGAACAGCAGAAATTTATTTCTCACAGTTCTGGAGGTTGGGAAATCCAAGATCATGGTGTCAGCAGATTCGGTATTAGCGAAAGCCTGCACACTAGTTCATAGATGGCACTTTTCTTGCTGCGTCCTTATAGGATGGAAGGCAAGGAAGCTCAACAGAACCTCATTTTTATAAGAGCACTAATCTCATTCATGAGGGCTCCACTCTCATGACCTAAGTACCTCCTAAAGCCCCTACTAACAAATAACATCACACTAGGGATTAGGTTTCAAAATATGAATTTTGGGGGACACAAACATTCAGTCCATAGCAGAAATCAAAATATCATCTGAACATAAGAATCATGCAGTTCTGAAGGCTGGTTTCTTAGAGTCATATCATCAATGCATATGGCTCTCAAGAGTACCATTACTGGTCCCTCTAAACCAAACATTTTTAGGACTTGTAGTTCATATCAGAGAACCTGATCAGAATTGCTATCAGTAACAACAATAATACTGATGCCGTTTGGATACATACTCTGTATTAAACGTTGAATTTGTATGATCTCAATCAATATCACAATAACTCTGCATGGTAGTCTTATTCCCTTTTAATAGATGAGAAAAGTGAGTTTCAGAGTAATGGTGGGTGGCTTGCTATACCTCTAGAAACCAGAGACCTCCAGAAGCCTCTCTGCAGGACTCTACACAATGTCTGGAAATAGTAAAGCAAAATTACCTGAACAAAACATGGATAGATGTCAGCAACTCATCACTCTTCTCAAGGATCCCAGTATGAAGTTTACAATTTAAAGTTGACAAGCATTTGAATCACTCATCTACCCTTGAGCAAAATTAGGGGAACTGAGACAATGCTATCATGTTCAGGAGGCCAGTGTGTCCTTGAACCAAAAGGTCCATAGACCACATATACAGAAAAAAATTTTCAAAGTTCTCTAATACTGACTTAAATCATTTTTATTTTAGTGTTATTTAAATATGCATGAACACAGAACTAGGTATAATCATCTTATTCTTAAAGCTCTTACAAAATTATTTTAGGGCAGCCCTGGTGGCTCAGTGGTTTAGCGCTGCCTTCAGCCCAGGGCCTGATCCTGGAGACCTGGGATCGAGTCCCATGTTGGGCTCCCTGCATGTAGCCTGCTTCTCCCTCTGCCTGTGTCTCTGCTTCTCTCTCTCTCTCTGTGTCTGTCATGAATAAATAAATGAAATATTAAAAAAAATAAAATTATTTAAAAAATACCCACATGGTCAAATTAGGTACAAATTATAAAACCAGTATTACTTCAAATTAGCAGTGATTCACAGTGATAACAGGGTACTGGCTTACTACAAAGGATTGTTCCAGTCTGGCCACCACTACCATCCTGTCCTGAGAATATAGCTTTTTCTCCTTTTCTTGCATGGGAACCTGAGCAACTAAGAAACTTCAGTGTCCTTTCCTTTTTTATGGATTAAATCCTATCCTGTTCTTCTAAAATAAAAGTAATATTGCCACTGAATTATTTAACTTCTCTATGCCTCATCTTTCTCATCTGTAAAATGGAGATCTATAATCAGGACCTACTCACACTGGATTATTATGAGGATCAAATACGTCAATAAATGTAAAAGTTCTCACAATAGTGTTTGGCACAAAGTAAGTCCTTCTGATTGTTATATATTATTGTTATTATAATTATATATTATAAGCATATAATTATAATAAAATGATTAAGAAAAATATAAACATGGGAACTGAGAGATAGCTTCAATGCTCAATTAGTAATAAGGTGATATACCAAATATTCAGAATCTAACTTTATTAAATTTTGTCATATATATAAAGATAGACTAATTAATCAAACATGCATATTGTATGTATATTGTAAACTCTAGGACAACTAGTAAAGTTTTAAAAAGAGATATTAAAAGAATCCAATAGTGGAGATAAAGTGGAATAATCAAAAATACTCAATCCAAAAGCAGGCAGAAAAAGAAAAACGGGAATAAAACTAGATGGAATAAATAGAAACTATTAGAAACATAATGGACTTTAATCCAATCATAGCCGTAATTACATTAAATGTAAATGATCTAAACAAATGAATTAAAAGACAATCAGATTGGGTAAAAAAGCAACACCCAACTATATGCCACTGATAAGAAGTCCGCTTTAAATACAAAGCCAGAGATAGGTTTAAAGTCAAAGAATGGAACAAGATGTAACATGTAAACATTAACAACAACAACAACAACAACAAAGCTGGCAGGGCTATATTAAAGTTTTATTGCCACAGAAATGAATACACAAAAATTCAAAATGTACAATCACCATGTCTGTATCTAAATTTCTGATCTCTAATTATCTCCCTGTTAAAGAACTCACAGATCCCTGAGAAATAAGACTAGGAAATAAAACTGAATTAATCTTACTTAATACTCTAGATTAAGTAATAGTCTAGATTAATACTCTAAGGATGCTCTAGAGCTATTATATAAAGTTTATTAATACCTTTTTAGTTTATTCTTTGAAAGCATATATTATGGCCTTTATTCTTCTGGAGGTAATTTAGATAAAGTAGAATAATTAGTGAGCAGGAATGTTAGATTGAAAGTTGTATATGAATTCTAACTAGCTAAGAACAAATTTGAATTCCTGTCATGGATTAGGCACATATTTCACTATTAAATGACCACATTCTAAAAATTCCATTTAGCTAGAAGAAGAAACTAAAATGGGATCTTATTTTCAGAATTCCCCAGGCAGTGTAGGCCTTAATTAAAACAAAGTTAAACAAAACAGATAGCTTTCTAAAGTAAGATTATAGCAAGTGAAGGGGCAGCAAGACTCTATTATCATTTAAAAAACTCAGAAGTGGAAAAAAAACCTGGCGTGGGTAAACTGAAACATCTTGTCCCACAGTAAAAATCTGGGCCATATTTCTTTCTTGTAGGAGGAAATGAGAATTCAACACTAGTGTTAACATAGAGTAGGTGTAAATGAAGGAAAATATTTATCAACATGTAGTTAACACTATTGGTTTTAAAAGACAGAGATGTGGAGATGTTTCAACAAGAACAGATAAAGCACAGTCTGCTAACAGAAAACAACATGGTTCAATAACTGAGAATGTCCCTTATTCACTCTGTGCTTCAGTGTCTGTATCTGTAAAGGGAGGCCTAAACATCTTAGGATGGCTGTTAGGACTCCAAGATGAAGGATGGGCCTCCAGAGAGCTGTGTCTGTTCTCAGGGGCCCTGGGACCTTGACCACAAGTGAACAGCCTAGGGGTAAGCATTGTAGCCCCTCATCTGGGACAATCAGATTCTCTCTGGCATTTGACATTTCACAAAGAAGTTAACACACTCAATCATTCATTCAACAAATATCTATTGAGTGTCTACTAAGGACACTGTTCTAATCTCTGTTGAATGAGACTGAGAAAGATATTATCCTCTTTGTTCTTACATTCTTTGGGGAGATACAACAAACAAGGAAATTAAATTAGATTCTATGCAATGGTGAAAGTTTAACAATGGTGAAATGATGAGAAGGAACTGAATAAGAGAGCAGCTATTTCAAACTCGGTGATGAGAAAAGTATTTCTGGGGAGGTGATGAAAAGGAGTCAATCACATAGAAAATCTATGGGAAATCATTCCAGGCAGAGACAGAAAGAAGGCCAGTATGGCCAGGAGCATAAGAACAGGGAGTGAACAAGTCGGGATGAGTTTAGACAAACAGATTAAATCATGTAGGGCCTTATAGGACATTGTGATGTGTTTGGATTTTATTCTCAGTGCAAGAGGGAACCATTGGAAAGTTTGGTTGACCCAATTTGTGGTTTCAAAAAGATCACTCTGGCTGAGTGATCCAGAGACAGGGGTAGAGATTGGATTATAGGAGAGCAAGGGGGAAGCAAGAGACCTGTCAGGAAATGATTTTAGTGTCCATGATGGAAGGAATATGATATGACTGTGGTTACAGTGGGGAGAGAGGTGTAAGAAGTAGAGTTTGGAGATGAAATCAATAGGATTTGCTGACATGGTGAGTATGGGAAAGAATACAGTCAGGGAGACTGCTTTGCTTATGGTCTGAGTGACTGGGTGTCTGACATTACAATTTCCTGAAATGGGGAAGACTGTGAGAAGAACAGGTTTCGGGGGGAAATCCCAGAATTCTGTTTCGGCCAGCTTACACATGAAGGTGTATTAGACACTGAGTGATGCACTGAGACACAGTTCTGGAGATAGTACAGCTGAGTCACATGAAGGGTGATGTCTAGGTGAGGATCTGCAAACTCTGCTGCCCTCAGGGAGTCCTGATTTCTTCCATTCTGTAGTTCTGCTGTTTAGCTTTTCCTGTGACTGCATAAGATGCTCCTGCATCTTTTCACAATTGCCCTTTTCGGCTTTTCACCAACTATTATTTCCACCTCAAAGGACCTTAACAAATCCTTATTGTTAAAAAGATCACTTCTAAGATGCTTTCTTGCTTTACTACTTTATGAAACTACGAAGCTGTTTTATAACTAAACTTGGTGTCAACTGAATCTTAGATTTTATTTATTTATTTATTTATTTATTTATTTATTTATTGAATCTTAGATTATTAATGATGGGCATAGTAGGCATTGGCCATACTAAAAATAATGAATAATGGCTACATTTCATTGAGTACAAGTGATGAAGGACCCATGTACTAAGGGCTTTGGCATACTTTATACCATTTAATACTTACAGGAATAACTCTGAACTGATAGTGACTATCCTATTTTGCAGATGAGAAAACTGAGGCTTAGCGTCTTAGGTGACCCATCATAAATAGTATTAGGACTAGGTTTCAAACTCAGATCACGTTGACCCCCCCGCCCCCCCCCCCCAATGCATTATCAGTTACCACTGCTCTGAAATGTCTGGACCAGGTTTTCCCTGTATGCCTGGAGATGACTCAGTGAGAGTCTGAAAGAAAATTCATGATCCATGTGGTGGTGGTATGGTAACTGCAGCAACTTATGTGGTGCATTCACAGCACTGGTTATTACATAACCTGTCATGATAGGAATCTAAATAGACTGTGTAGAGTTCCAAGCTCTATCCCCTCTTCAGCTTGGGACCCTGTGCTCCTCATTGTCATTCAGCAGAACAGAACCAACACAAGACATGCATCTTCATATAGGCCTTGGGTGGGAAGGCAGTTCACTGGGACCTTGTGATTTGGGAGGATACAAGGTATCGTCAGCAGTCAGCCATTTTGCAGATTGGGAAACTGAGTCTAAACAGGTTACTCTCCAGGATTACATGGCTAGTTAGTAAAGAGTTGAAATTTAAAGGACAGGTTTCTAGACTCAATGTCTAATTCAAAAATTTCCAACTTTATTATAGTACTATCTCCTCTCCCACTTGACAATAAGGTCTTGGAGCCTTTCCTGATGGGATCGTTCATCAACTTTCTGTTCTCAACCTTGCCTCACCTTAACTGATTTTTATTGAGATTGAATATACTTATATAAAATGCCTAATCTTAAGCATCCACTTCAGTGAATTTTTACAGTATAACCACCCCAAACCAATGTAACTACTTCCTAGCTCCAGATAGAAAATCTTTCCAGCACCTTAGAAGGCTCCATTCTGCCCCTTTCCAGACAATAACCACCTTCTTCATTCCCTGAGATAACTACTGTACTGAAGTCTATAGCCATTGATTAGTTTTGTCTGTTCCTATACGTCATTCAAGTGGAATAATATTTATTTTTAAAGTCTGTCTTCTTTTACTCTATAATTGTGAGATCCATCCATGTTGTATATAGTAGCTTATTCTTACATACTGCTGTGTAGCATTCCATTGTGTGAGTATATCTAGACTTTTTCATCCATTCTCCTGGTGATGGACATTTGGGTATTTTTCACTTTAGGACTATTAGGAATAAGACTGTTATCAACATTATGTGCATGCTGCCTGGTAAACATATCTATTTATTTGTCTAGGGAAATAGAATTACTAGATAAGTGTAGATATATATTTAGTTCTAGAAGACATTGCAGTTGTCCAAAGTGTAATAATTTTCCCGCCTACCAGCAATAAATGAGAGATCCCAGTTCTTCCACAGTCTTGACAACCCTTGGCATTGACTGTCTTTTTGCTTTTACCACTCTGTTGGCTGTGTAATGTTATCTCATTATGGTTTTAATTTGCATTTACCTGATGAATAACAGTTTTGGCCATTTGGATATCATCTTTTTTGAAATGTCTGTTCAAGTACTTTGGTGATTTTTACCTGGATTATTTGTCTTCTTCTTTGTGATGTTTAGGATTTCTTTATATATCCTGGAAATGAATCCTTTGTCAGATATATGTATCGTGAATATCTCTCTCTCAGTCTGTGGCTTACCTTTTTATTCTGAGTGGTACATTTCGATGAGTACAAGTTCTTAATTTTTAATAAAGGCCAAGTTATCCATCTTTTTTATTATGTTAGCGCTTCTTTGTGTCTTGTTTAAGAAATCTTTACCTATCATAAATCTTTAAATCTTGCTTCTTTAAGCTCAGGAAGCTCAGAAAATATTTGAAGTTGTGTGTATTTGACAGGTTTGGAAAACTCTGACAATTAAACTTTTTTAGGCAGAAGAGAGGAAAGATATTGGGAGGTCAGCAGGGAAGGGGCACAGGTGTGCTCAAGCAGGTGGAGAAGTATGGTATGCTTTGGTGGAATGCAGGTGGAAGGGAGAAATAAAAAACAAATAACTGGATTTGGTGGGGAGACTTTTTTCTTGAGAGACAATAACAGTAGCAACTAACACAAATCTGACCTATATTGAGCCTTGCACTGATACTCACCCCCATGCTTTTGATAAGACAGTAGTCAACACCTCACTCAGCAGTTGCTATAATTTTCTGACCAGGTTTAGTACAGAGTGTCAGCAGAGTGCTGCACAAATGGTAGGTGTGCAAACAACCTTCTGCCTTTCTTAGGACAAGGTGGACTATAATAAATAGAGTCACAAGTCTCCAGTGTTTGTACTGGGTATTTCGAGGGCATCACTTCA
The DNA here is from genome assembly GCF_048418805.1 of Vulpes vulpes. Lineage (NCBI taxonomy): Eukaryota > Metazoa > Chordata > Mammalia > Carnivora > Canidae > Vulpes > Vulpes vulpes. The sequence continues at coordinate 143,339,281 of NC_132780.1, forward strand.
TATTCCCTTGGCTCCACCTGTGTTGTACTCTAGCCACTGCTGCAGTAACTAGTTCTGTGTAGGTTCTGATCAGCTTCATGCAGTTGCAACCTGACGGTCTTGTTCCACTTCAGTGCCTGTTACTTTCCATCCCAGGTTTCTCTACTGATTCAGAGGCAGGTACCCCAAGAACATAATTGGTATTCATGCATGCACAACCCTGAAGGGCGGAGGAGTTACAATATGTGAGGAGAAATTTGGGCCCATGGTGGCTGGGAGCCAATGAGTAAATGATTCCCTGTTCCTTTCCTTGGACAGAAAATTCTATACCATATTTCATACAGCTTCTCAGGCTTTCCATGGAATCCAGCAACTAGTCACCATAGAAGGGACCTACTCCACTCCTTGTATTCTTTGCAGTGGCTTCACTTCCTTCTTTGCTTCCCACTCTGTGGCCTGCATCCCTAGCCCTGAGCTCTCACTCACCAGTAAAATGCTTGCATTCTAGCTTTTATCTCAGGATCTACTTTCTTGGTACCCAGGCGAAGGGGGCACTCAGTAACATTTCTGCTTGATACATGTGACTTCGTTAGATTTCAAAGGCAGATCAATTTCACACTTTTAAAGCTTCAAAGGAGGACTCATACCATTTATAGTGAAGATATCATTATGAATAAAATCCAACCAATCAGCTACGTACATCGCTACAAGGATAATTTATTCAAGAATCAACATGTTAGCCACAGAGCTGAAAATATTTCTCTGTATACAGCTGTTGGAGAGGGTCCAAGACCAGAATCAAAATTTATGTTGGTTTATGAGCTAATCAAGGCATTGAACCCAGTTAAACAAATCCAGTATGTGAGAAATGTAGTAAGAAGCTGTCTAGGAAATGTGAACTTGTCATTGGCTCCCATAACCAGTGCAGAGTCCTATTCTCAACTGGAGGCCTTTTTGGTCATGATGGCCATCTTGTATGCCTGGCACTACTCCTGGTAAGCTAAGGTGCTCACAACACGTTGCTGAGGTAGTCAAGAGGGAGCCTTCATAGGTACTGCTAAGGCAGTAATGAAAGTGTGCTGAGGATAGAGCCAGTGTGCTACAGAGTGGGGCTGCGATGTGCAAAATGCCACCTGATGTAAAGGAACGCAGTGAGAAGAAGCAGTATGTCAATAACAGTGTGACATCTTAAGGGGCTGTGTGGCTCCCAGATTGGGTTGTTTCATGTCTAAAGAGCCAAACAACAAGAGTTGTCAACAGATGGTTCAACTGAAATCACTTTCTCCCTGGCCTGCTCAGTATACTTCTCCCACAGGAGTCCCAGGGCAAAAGTGATGCTGTGCATCAGCAAATGGAGAAGGCACACTGACATTTTCAGACCAGTGGTCAACGCCTTTACCCTTAAGGCTCCTACAATCCCAGAAAACTGCACTTTGTAACTCTTCCAGATAAATGTGCATGTTCTGGAATTACCATCCTCACACTGTGGGCGATTTTAAAGGCTATGAGACAATGTAGAAAAGAGCGGTGGAGAGTTAAAGAGAGATGAGGATGGTGGTGGTGACATTTACATAGCTTCTGAAAGTCAGTTCTCTCTGTTTGCACAACCTACTGCCATTCCTATTTTATTTCATTTGCCCTCACATTTATCATACTCTAGTTTACTTGACAGTCTTCTTACTAGTATGAGAGCTCTATTTTGGAATTCGCAGACTTCCACACAGCATCTTGCTCATTGCAGTAACTCAGCAAATGTTTCTGGAAGGGTTCTGAAGCCTTTGTTCAAATGCCATCTTGTCAATGGGGTATCCTTGTCACCCTGTTAAAAATTCCACCTCCTGCTCCAACTCATAGTATCCTCCGCTCCGAAACTGCTTTTACTTTTTCTCTCCAGCACAAATCACTTCTAGCATACTATGCAACTTATTTATTATCTTCCTTATCATCTCTCTTTTCCTGCTAGAATGTTCCGTGGTAGTCATTTTGTTGGCTGACATCTCCCTATATGTAGAATAGGACCTGGCATACAACAGGTGCTCAGTAAATTCTGATGGAATAAAGAACTTCCATCTCCAAATGGCAATTTCTATTTTTAAACCCACTCAGAGCTACTTTATGCCTCCCCTTGTGGTTCCAAATCTCCATTTCGAAAAGTGATATTTTTAAATTCATTAATTAATGATTTATTGAGCACTAACTCTTTGCCAGGCACTGTGCTGGGTATTAGAGAGACAAACATGAAGAAGTCAGGAAAGATAGCGTCCCTGCCTTCAAAGAGCTTAGGGTTAGTGAGGTGACATCTATAAGCATGGGCTACTATAATATAATGCAGCAGATATGATGATAGAGACAAACACAGGGTGTTAAGGAAACAGAGGAAAGCGTGTGTGCCTCAAAGATCAGCTAGGGCTCTGTCAGAAATCAAAGCCCTGGTGAGTTGAGGTTTCAGGGCTAAATAGATATTAACTAGAGGGTGTATGTGAGGATAGAGAGAGGAAGGCAGGGGGTCATGGTGGTAGTTGAGAAAAATGAACCTCAAGCTCAAAAGTATATGTTCAAAGGTGATGAAATTGTTTTCTTATTGTATCATTAATTCAGCATATATTTGTTGTGTTCCTAATCTGTGCCAAGGTAGGGATGCAGCAATAAATAAAAAAGACAAACATTTTTGCCTTCATGGAGCTTATGTCATAGTTAGAAGAGACAGCTAATAAGATAAATAGGTGCATTATATAATATATCATAAAATAAGTGCTATGGATAAAAATAGAGCAAGGAAGAGGGATGAAGAGAGATGAGGGCATGCACTGCAATGCTTGGTGTTCAAAAATATCCACTTCTCTGTGGACCATCCCCTAATATGCTTCATTAGAAATCCTGCAGATGGTGGTGGTCAGCCCATGGTAATAGAGGCTTTTCTGAAGGAAACAGAAGGAAGGAAAGAAGCCTTCATGCATTAGAGTAATGATAATAGTAATAACACTTTCTGTGAAAGGACTAAAGAAATTATCCAACAAAAAGACAAATGAAAGGACATTCAGAAATAGGCATCAAACAAGGATGTGGAGAGGAGCCCCAGTGCAGTGCTGAGGAGCACAGAGAGGCTGGGTCAGGCAGCTAGAGTTGGGATCTTAGCTCTGCCATTTTTGAGTTGGCTGACCAGGACAATTCCTTATATCTCCAGAAGCCTTACTCTCCCTGCTGTGAAAGAGAAATGGCAATAATAGTACTTACTTTCCATGGGAGTGTGAAGATTCACTGAGATGATATCATCTCATCTATATAGACACACACTAAAGTAGAGGGGCTGGCAAATAGCAAACACTCATCACTGTCTAACGTTATTAGTACAGCCAAATATGGCTTCCTCAATGATTCCAGAGAACATAAACTCTTAGATCAACTGGCCTCTTTGCAGTACAAAATGTGAGAAGTCTGAACTAAGGAAGAGGCAAGGCAAATGTTGGATTGGGTGGGGTGGAGGGTCCTCTTTTTGGCAGAGTCTAGAGTGTAATGAGACCAAATCAACTAAACACAGAACTCCTGACTGAGTGGGAGAAGGGAAGAACAGCTGTGGACAGTGTGAAATATCGTGTAAGCTAGGCTAGACCTGTATAGGAGTGGGAAATTTATAACCATGTCACATAAACAATAAGCTGAAAAAACTTCAAATTTAGTCCAGAAAGTAAAATCTGGATATGTGAAGGATGACAGAGTAACTGTCTTCAAAGAACAAAAGCAGGGGTGCCTGGTTGGCTCAGTCAGTCAAGCATGTGACTCTTGATCTCAGGGTCATGAGTTCAAGTCCCACATTGGGTATGGAGCCTCTTTAAAAAACAAACACAAAGAACAAAAGCATTTTTTTCTGGCAAAGAAAGAGCAGACTTGCTTGGTTTACTCACAGAGCATACTACCACTACTAGGACAAAGGGTTGAAGTCACACGGTTCAGAAAAAAAAAGAGTCATGAAAACGGTCACACTAAGGAATGAGGGAGGGCTCCATCATGGGTGGAGTGGGGGTTGGGGGTTCAAGGACAGGCTGGAATACTGGAGAGGACATATCTACATCAGGTAGGGAGCCCTTTGTTGTCTCTCAAGTTCCTCCCAACCCCGAAGTCCTGACTGAAAGCCTCAACAAAGGAGGCAAAAAATAATGAGAAGCTTTAGAGGGCTCCAAGCTTGGAAAGAATTTGGATAAAGTCAAAACTGATCAATAGATGAGAGACTGAGGTGAATCTGCTGATAAAGAGAAATGTGTAGATATAAAGTCAGGAGTGATGATAATGCAGTCCATGAAGGCTGCCCCAAATATTGTTTTGCTCAATCCTCACTATAAGCCTGGATTAATATTATCCTCATTGCCATTTCAAACATGAGCATAGGTAACCGAGAAAGCTCAGGCCTTGCCCATGCATTCTGCTACCAAGCGCAGACCTATAACCTGAGCCCAGTTTTCTGACTTCTAGTCCACCATTCTTTCCAGTTCACTCTACACAATTTCCATGTATGATTATGAAAGAGGGATAAAAAATGGAGACATGGGTGTTTAAACAATTGTAATAGCCCCCTTACTGATTTCCCTGCCTCTACCCTCTCCCTCTTCATGTTTTTTTCCTTTCTCCTATTTAGGCTGGACTCCTGGGGTCCTGTGATCTTCCTCAATTATGGCTCTTAACACTCAAATGATTCCTATGGCTAATGGGATTAATTACAATGCTTTGGTTGCTGCTCAAGGTCATTCACAACATTACCTATCTTCACTCCTCCCTCTACAGCATTATCTTCCCCTACTCTGCAAACATTGCAGTAGGATGTGTGTAGTAGGGACGATAGAAAGGGGTGGGGATTACAGAATGCTTGCTTTGTTGAAAAGAGCAGACTTAGCTCAACTTGAGCCTAGAAATAGAGTCAGGAGGTGATGACAATATAGTTCTTGAAGACTGTCCAAAGTATTTTGTTTAATTCTCACCATAATTCTGGGAGGTCAATGGTAGCCTGTGGAAAAAGAGATTCAGGGATGCCAATTCTACCAATCTTTTTTTTTTTTTTTTTTTTTTTTTTCAAAATTTTTATTTATTTATGATAGTCACAGAGAGAGAGAGAGAGAGAGGCAGAGACACAGGCAGAGGGAGAAGCAGGCTCCATGCACCGGGAGCCTGATGTGGGATTCGATCCCGGGTCTCCAGGATCGCGCCCTGGGCCAAAGGCAGGCGCCAAACCGCTGCGCCACCCAGGGATCCCTCTACCAATCTTTAAAGAGAAGATAGGATGTAGATATTAAACATAAAATTTATGTAATTTTTAAAGGCTACTAATGAATTAAATTTAGTAAAACCAGATGGTACAGGACAAATAAAACCAACCTATAAATTTGGTTCAAAGGTGGCTCTGTTGCAGCTTTTGATCTAAAGATGTACCTTTTAGATAAAGCTGGTCTTCATTTGCCCAACTTGAAGGGAGCCATGATTCCTGGAAGCCCCATGATACTAAATGTGGACCTTTTTCTGGGCACTTACACTAGTCAGCCCTGCTAGACTACATGATTTTGAGGGAACAAATTTTCTAGCCTTTGAGGATTAACATGGTGTTCCATTCAGATTAGGTACTTATAAACAATTTGTGAACTTGGATTTAGTAGAAAAAGACTTGAAAAGATTTGGTTTTGCTTACATTTTAAGTCAATAAAAGGGGCTGGTGAGAAAGGTTCCAGACTCCAAGCTTGGGTAATGACAATAATTGCCTGGAAAAACTATGTAGGTGGATCAAGCAGAAGAGAAGGTTCAAGGGGAAGTTGAGACATTCAGAGTTTATATTATACTCATTCAGACTCAAGAGCTTAAAGTACTTTTGGGCTTATTTTACTTCTATGTACAAGAAAGAATCTGGAGCTGGTACACCCCAGGAAGTCTTTATAAAATGTTTGTGCTTAGAGCTTCTATTCTATAACACAAATTAGAAGGAGGACCGAATGAGGGCACATACTGTCCTGTTCCAACACACTCAGTGGAGAAACTGTTTCCTGATATTCATAAAAAAGAATAGAGATAGACTCATATTTATTCCATAGAAATATCTTAGTTGACCCAACACAAAATTGCTGTTTGCTTTTCTCACCTTAGTATTGGCAAATAAATAGCTGCTATTAACACTTTTCGATTTTTGCCACAATGTTGAACCAAAGGAAGCAATTGGTATCATCAATATTAGCAATCTCATGGGAGAATTTATCTGTCTTACCATTTTTGCAGCCCTGAAAGACTTGATGGATTTTTATTTTTTCACTAAAATGGTTGATGCCCCATGCAAGAATATTACTCAGAAAATTGTGTGGATTTTAGAAAAATGACATATAATTTTGTGACTGGAGCTAATATGTGATCTACAATAGAGCAAAACTGCTGTCTTTAACAGAGCTAAGTCTCATGATTGGACTCAGTTGAATTTAGAGTATTTTCATCATCAAGGTTTAGAGAAAAAAAAGGCAAGAAAAATAATAGCCATTTATGGAATGGCTGTGTGTTTTAAGTACATTCTTATTCCATTTATAACACCCTGAAGAATAGCATGATTATATCTACTTTACAAATGAGAAAACTGTGATTCAGAGATAAAGAAAACCTCCCAAGATTACAAAACTGGTAACTTTTAGGTTCATAGTTCCAGCCCAGGCTGGTCTGGCTCTAAAATCCATTCCCTCTGCACACCACCCACTGCTTATCTTGGGATCTTTCATTCCAGTGGACTATTAGAGAAATTAAGCTACTTGCTCCTGGTTCAGCTCTTTCCATCTCCGCACAGTTCCTGGTGTATCATGGGCTTTGTTGCATCTCTGAAGGGCAGAAGAAGGCTGAAGACACCTCAGTAGCCATGGGGCAGAGACTTGCTGGCTTTTTCAACATAATGCTAGCCCTATCCAATGACTTCAAAGGATCTGAAAGATACTCTGGATCTGATTAGAGACCAGTTGACATCTGTTAATAAAGATCTCTCTGCAAAAAGACAGAACTACCCAAGTAGATAGCAGCAGTACATAAAGTAGGGTAAGTGTGCACAAAACTCAGTCAGCATGGACAAATGCGCGGCATTGAGATGGGACTGATGAGTCTGTCTACTGGCTTCTAATTTCCCCAGCTGCTCTAAAGGGAAGCAGGTACATTGGAGAGTGTCTAGTATGAGCCATGCTTTTTTAAACTCCAGATCCAAGCTTACCTGTTTCATGAAACTGGACAAATTTCTCCTAAGACTGTGTGGTTTGAGGATTCATTAACTCTTTCTGTGTTATCATTCAATCATATGTGAATTCTGGAATGTAAGTTCTCAAGTAATTTATTTAAAGGGTGTATTGTCACCTGTACTAGAAATTGACACTCCTCACTCCATATCCACCCTCCTCTCCTTCTGTAATAATCCTGATTATTAGTTGGTCACAGGGCCACCAGGAACATTCTCAGTCTCTCTTGCATCCACTTGTGCCCATGTGCCCCTATTTTCCAGCTGAAGCTGGGAGATAATGATGTGGATGAATGCAGCTTTTGGAGCCTTCCCTGACAGGCAGAGAGGGTCCCCTCACTCCCCCTTCTTCCATCCTGCTGCCTAAAACAAGACCAGCCACAAACTCAGACACCATTTATTCAGTGCCCCATCTTTTATTTAGCAGCTATTATATGTTGACTATTGTACTGAGGCAAGACAGCCAGCATAATGGCAACAGTTAACTACAAGGACATGGCATCAAATGTTTCTTTCTCTTTGTTTCATGCATGCCACATTTATGAAGGGAATTTTGGCCTTTGTGAACATATTTTAGCAATAATATAATATTAAGCTGTTTTTTGTTTGTTCCTCATGTTTATTTGCTTTCAGCATGTGTGTGTGTGGGGGGGGGGATGCAGAAGATTCTAGGCCCTGCATTTAACATCACTGGATTTCTATGTTAAAAATTTGAAGAGGCATTAGGGAAGACTTTCTGGATAAAGGACATCTGCCTGTGACTATAATTCCTTTGCAGACTAAGTGATTCCCCAGGGCAGGGACTAGCGTTTGGATTCCTGATTTTAGATTCCTGGCTCTAGAAGATAATCAGTGCATGCCTGCTGAAGCAAATGTACTTCCTGAATACCCTAAGTGTAGTGCTAACATATATACCCTCCTTCCCCCAAGAACAACCTTGTTGAATGGCAACCTGATGACATCCTCCAGACGGTTGCCTATTTTGATTTCTTTCCTCCTGAAAAGGAAAAGACAGAGGGCTAAGCAAAGACAATTATCACAGTAATTTGGAGATCCTGGGGCTCTGCACTGAGTCTGTAGGCCCTCTTCCTGTTTGTCTGGGATGTGGCCGCCCCCTTCCTCTTTGATGGTTCTGCAGCATCAACCTTGGTAGGGCCACAGTCACACGACAAGCAGAGAAGACTTTCTGCCAGACAGGCAGATGAGTCACTCCTCTGCTTAGAATGCTTTCCACGGCCCAATCCAAATGGACTTGAGCATAAGATCCAACACCTTCATAATGTGGGCTACCGGTCTCTGTACAATCCAGCAGCCACTCAGGCACTACTTCATAGCATCACCAATCTCCCTGGCATTTCTGCTGTGATGCAGGCCCCTTCCACCCTCAAAGGAACCCCCTCCTACTTCCATCTTTCCTTCATCTATTGAACACCTACTTAGCCTGTAAAGCTGTAATTCAAGAGTTATCTCCTTGAGTTTATCATCATCCCAGACCACCAATCTATTCTCATAGATGCCAAAGCATACTAGGCTTACCCAAACTGTAGTGCTTCCTAAACTCTATGTATCTATATACCACCACCACTCCTCCATCAACCTGTGAACTTCTTGAAGGGGCATGTCTCCATTCCTAAATTCCCAAGTATGGGATAGTGCTTACTACAGTGCCCCATCATGCTTGATAAATGTGGGAGGAATGGTTGAGATGCCTCACAGGCATCAATAATAATGTATTGATCACTTATATCCCAATAGCCTTAACCCAAATCTGTATCTTGTTTTTTACATAAATAAGAAAATCCATAAATAAGACGTAGCATGCATCCTGGTCTTTTTGCTGCCAAAGACCAAGTTGCTTTCCACTAGACCATTATATGAAGTTGCTTTTTGGTTCCACCTCCAAGGACTATGCAATGAGAATGTGAAATAAAAATAAGCAAACTTAAAGTCACTATTGATTGGGGACATAATTTGGGGGAACACTTCTAACCTGAATTCCTCATTGAGAGAATACTTCCCACTTGCATCAAAGGGTTGGCAAGAACAAGCATTCAATGAAAGAGGGTTCAGTCCTCTGAGGCTTATGTAAATCTGATTGTTGTTAATAATAGGGTAAGTGTTATTTAAATATAGAATATTATTTTGCTGAGCATTATAAACTACAGAGCACTTCCTCACAATGTGAGAATATAAAATAGACCATCCACTAACCTGCTCATTAATAATTCAGATCTACTGCTTCTTTATTCAGGCAATGAATAGTAGCACTTTTAGTTCAGTTCTTGTTTATTGTTGGTTTTTTTTTAAGTATCACAGAATTGTTTACTAGTTTTATGGAACAAGTTAATGAGCAGTCAGAGGTAGGTGCACATGGCAGGATACAGAGTTTTTAGGGCAAGAAGCCTATTAAGCAAAAGAGGAATTGAGCTCAGCTTGGGTAATTAATCTAATTTCCACCTATCTCCGCAGTTTTAAAATAGAAATGAGAAGTGAAGGTCAATATTGAAAGTATTGCAATTATAGTTTAGCATTACTGTGGAGAAAATAGTCTATAAGTCCATTTAAAATTCCTGCTCAGAGAAAGGTATTTAAATCTATTTTGAAGAAATAGGTTCTGTGTTTAACCTCTCTTTACTTTAATGGGCATCTTGCCTTAAACCTTGGCGTCCTGCCATATATACCTCTCTTTGACTGCTTATTACATCTGGCCTTTTGTCTGGAAACCTAGACCTTCCCTTCCTTTTCAAAGAAGGTGGTCTAACTGCATGTTCAAGGATACTGAGAATTGGAGCCTATCATTCCTTCGTTAATACACATTTTCTCATTGTTACCGCAAGGCAGTCTCCAGGAACAGAGCAGTGGACAAAGGGAAAAGCCCCTGCCCTCATGAAGCTTGCATTTGGTGGGAGAGGATGGATATAGACAATGACCCAATAAAGAAACTCACAATATGTCACCTTGTGGTTGTGCTGTGACAGAAAGCAAGGCAGGGCGAGAAGTGGGGAGTGACCAGCAGGTTGTTATTTTAGACTGGGTAATCAAGGAATCACTCCATAAAAGAGGAGCAAGCCAGGTGGACTCCCAGGAGGAAGAGCATTCAGAGTAGCAGGCACAGCAAACACAAGCTAGAGGGGATGCTTGGCATGTGCAGGAAGCAAAGTAGCTAGAGTCCAAAGAGAGGAAGAAATACAGAGATGAGATGGACAAGGCAGTAGGGGCAAGGTCCGGTCAACACTGAGGACCACAGCAAGGACTTGGGCTTTATTCTGCATGATGGGAACCACTGAATTTTGGCCAAGGTGGGGTGGGGGTTTCCAGATGGCATCCCTTTCCATTAACTCAGTCACATTGGCAACTTCCGCGTGGCTTCATTCCCCCTCACCCCCGAGTGGCTGCAGAGTGAGGATACTTCTTGTTTGTCCAGACACCTCATTTCCTGCTGCCTCCTGCTCTCAAGGGGGCATTTACCTAGGGACATCTGGAAAAGACAAGAAAAGTCATAAAGCAGCGAAGACACAGAGCCCGAGAACTGCAGCATCACTGTTGCCTGCCTGCGTCTGTGGTTCTTCACTCTTTTGCTGAGCCACTGGCTTTCCACTCCAGTTCTGTGACCTCAGAATATCACTAAGGAAGGGCACTGCTGCCCCAGTGCAAAGTTGAGTTGAAAACTGTAGGGGAAGAGTCTGATATAATAGGGGCAGGGAAGGTAAAGTGCCCTGGCAAGATAACGCAAAAACTAAATAAGAAGTCTACTGATACTGAAAATGATGATGGTGGTGGTGATGAGGGCTAACTTGTGCCTGTTCTGTCTGCTAGTCCCTGTGTTAAGTTTTTTGTATACTGAAATGCATGTACTCCTCACCACCAACCTATGAGGTAGGTACAAGTATTTTCTTTTCGTAGTTGAGGAACCTTGAGGCAAAGAAGTAAGTCTCCTTGTTTAAGGTTACACAATCAGTAAGTGTCCAAGTAGCCAAATAGAGAATTCTAACTAGGGTGTCTGACTTGGAGGCCAGGCTTGCTTCCTTCTCACTTGCCCTACGTCAGCAAAGGAGACTTCTTTAGAGGTTGAAACAGCGTGGTCCTTTTTGGGAAAAATGAAATGCAGTGGAATAAAGGCCGACACTGCATCATGACAGAGCACAGGCTTTTGCATCCAAATCTCTGTGTCTCCTTGAACAAGGAAGGCACTCAATACATATTTGATGAATGAATGAATGAATGAATGCATAAAAGCATTTTGCACAGTGCCTGACAAATAGTAAGTACTCAATATATTGTTGCTATATTAAGTGTGCCTATGGCTTACATTTCCTGTTCTAGGAAAGGTGGCCTGAGATGATTGTCTTAGTCAATACCTAAAGGCACAGGGAAGTCATAGAAAGGGAAATCAATTCTATTAGATGTACTATTGATGCAGGCTACAACAATCTCTTCACCCCAAGAGATTTTACATTGTGAACAAACTCCTAATTCCAGCTTCACCTTATGAATTGTATAATCTTATTTACCTTGGAAATGTCCTGTGAGAGAGCTGAGTTTTGCATAATTAGGAGAGCACTGTCCACAAGTTAAATAAGTCAAAATTATTATTGTGATTAAACACTCTCACCACTGCGGCTCCAACCCTCTTCACAGATCACCCCTCTCCCAGCAATGGAAAATGTTTGGTGACACCAGGAAAGGGACAGAAGAGCTGTCACACCAGGTGTTGTCAGTCTGTTGGTGAGTCCCCTGGGTTTTCCAGCAGACTTTCCTTTTATCTCCCTGACAAGATGGCATTATTATTTGAAACAAATTTTAAAATAAAATCCAGAACAGATGCTATGCCTAGAATTGTCACAATGTTAGATTTATTGAGAAAAGTAAAATGATCTCAACTACTGATTTATATAAAAGTAGTACTTCTGCCTCTGATAAGAAATACAAGCCAAAGAGTGTTTTTGGATACTAGAAGAAATATTACATGTGAGGTCAACGTGTTATCCTCTAAGACTTACATATTATTTTCCCAATAATTAATTAATGGGTTGTTAATTAATCCTTAGGAATACTTTAGTAGTGGAAAGAATGAAGCAAACCACAGTCTGAGTCCCAGTTCTTCCAAGAAATAGCTGTGTGATCTTGTGCAAAATTTTTCTCTGATCAGGAACCTGTTTCTAATAGGGCAAGAAAATAGATGCGTTGGCCTATTTGGGGGATGTCAAGGAATACAGGGTGTGTGTCTTGTGCCTGGCACTTAGAAGTACTCAGTGCATGGGAAGAGTTGTTAGAATTTCTAAATTATTTATCTTGATAACATGTGATATTGATCCATGGAGATGAAAATCTCTTGGGGTTTACATTTATCATCATGTTTAATGATCAACTTATTAAATGGCTCCCCCAAATCAAATCTTTGGGACACAACAGGAACACTGCTCATTATTCCTTTAGAACCAGCAGAGATGGGGAAAAAATTCTTACAACTAAGGAGCAAACTACCCTATTGCTGAGACAAGTAGAATATTAAGGAAGGTGTTATTTTCAGGGATGAAAGCTGGTCCATAGTCCAACAGAGAAGGGTAAATATGCTAACATCATCTTTCTGGAAGCTGGTCAAGATCTTTTTGAAAATCTGTAACAAAAATGTTCACAGTTCAGTGCTGGCCTATTGGATTCTGAGGAGAGTAACTGGGCTATAAGACTGGAAGGATGCACACATCCCTTTGGTCTAGAATAGTAAGAGAAGAGGCCATGGGTTCCTTAGTGTTTCCTCTGACTGCAGGAATTGTTTAGTGTTCTGCTCAACTTTTTTACCCAGGAAACTTCTCTGGACTCTTAATCCTTTGGCAAGTTTAAGAGCTAGTTAGATACGCTGCATTAGCACAGAAGGAACATTCAATGTTCATGGAAGGGGGAAAAAAAGAAAGAAATATATATTTTTATATATAGATACACAATACATTGTTGTGTGTGTGTGTGCATTTTCCACCTAGATACATTTACTCAACAGAGTAACATGAAAGCGCATATAGTGAATATTTTCTAGGGAAGATCTAAGTTGGTAGATATTTTATTCTCAACTGCTGCTAAATTCTCCATTCTGGATAGAGTAGGGAGGACATAACTTACCTGCTTGAAATCTTCATTATGGGGATGCCTGGGTGGCTCAATCAGTTAAGTCTGCCTTCTGCTTAGGTCGTGGTCTCAGGGTCCTGGAATTGAGCCCCATGTTGTGCTCCCTGCTCAGCAGGTGTCTGTTTCTTCATCTCCCTTTTCCTCTGCCCCTCCCCCTGCTTGAGCTCTCTCTCTCCTTCTCAAATAAATAAAATCTTTAAAAAATCCTTGTTAAATGACATTTTAAGCTGTATTTGGAATAAGCTTAGATTTACAGCTGGGCAGGGACACATTTTCTTCACATAAAGAAATTCTAGACCAGGTGTGTGCTGGAGAGTTTATGACCTCCCCGGAAAGTGGAGCACCACAAAGTCACGATGCCTATTAAGCTTACAACCTCAATAGATCAAGTGATAACAAATGTTTCAGATATCATTTTTTCCTTATCAATTCTAAGCTTCATCAGAAGTACTAAAACAGGAAATTATAAATTATTGATAGCTGTATTTGAATAGAATCAGATGCAAATGGTACTCTTTGAGTTTTACATTTCAATCTATTGCTTTAGGAGAATGATGCTACCAAAGATGTTGTATCATCCTTGCTGTTTCTCCTTAAGTCTGACACTTAGGTTAGAGGTAGAAACTGTCACTGTCTCAGTTACTTTCCAACAGTTAAAAGACTCCTTAAACAGATAAGTAAGATTTTAGTTGACTTCCCTGCTTGACAATGTCATTAGCTGGATACTGTACTTTGTCTTCCCCTAACATGACAGGTGGCTGAGAAATGTGTCTGTTAACCCTCTCAGGAGCATCTGTCACTTGCATAAAATCACTTCTTCCCACTTTCTGAAATGTTTGTTACTTTCTTCAAAAAATATTCCATATGGCCCCTTTAAGAAATTAAGTTTCTTAAAGTATTTTAAAGGTTGATTTCTAAATTTTTATTTATTTATTTATTTATGATAGTCACAGAGAGAGAGAGAGAGGCAGAGAAATAGGCAGAGGGAGAAGCAGGCTCCATGCACCGGGAGCCTGATGTGGGATTCGATCCCGGGTCTCCAGGATCGCGCCCTGGGCCAAAGGCAGGCGCCAAACCGCTGCGCCACCCAGGGATCCCCTAAGGGTTGATTTCTAATGTTCAGTTTTGCATTAATTCATTTTCAAAAGTGGCCTCAGTTCCAGTTCATTTTATTATCAGAGAAAGAGTAAGGGTTTTTTTGTTTGTTTGTTTAAGATTTTATATATTTGAGAGAGAGAGAGAGAGAGCACAACAGGGTGTGGGAAACAGACGGGCAGAGGGAGAGGGAGAAGCAGGCTCTCTGTGAGCAGGCAGCCAGATGTGGGGTTCGATCCCAGGACCCTGGGATCATGACCTGAGCTGAAGGTGGATGCTTAACTGATTGAGCCACCCAGGTGCCCTGAGAGAAAGCATGTTTTTATTTTGCTAAAGGGAGAAGATGTATGAATATGCCACCCCACCCTCTGATACACTTCCTTTTGGTTTTCAGAAGCTAAAAATGGACAGATATATGAAACCAATGTTGTTTAATATTAAAGCCATCAAAGACAGTATGAGAGTTTCTGTAAACATTTTGGTTATTCTACATTACTATGAATACTTTAGAAGGTTTCAAGTTTTGAAATTAAATCATGTACAACTCAGAGTCATCTAAGTTACTGAGTGAGCCCAATGGTTTCTGAAGACTCTGAAAGACCTGTAGAGCTCTGCAGTGCCATAAGGTCATGGTTATAGTCAAACCCTCTACCCAGCACTGCGTTCTCAAGAAGCATGAGAAATAAGAATGAGGCTTGACTAGTTCTCCTGACAAATGACCCACAGTGTTTCTTCCAAATCAGTCTGCAATACCCATTACCCACATATTCAATTGTGTCATTTGTCTTTCCTCAAAGTAGAGTACAAAGTGTATCATACCAGCTCTGCTCCATCCTTCTACTCCTACGACTCCCACCAAACAAAACAGGTAATTTGAAATCTTCAGTGGTTCAAAATGACAAAGAGATTTCATTGTATTAAATGGCCTCGATGTGCTGGTTTCTTGCATAACTCACACAAAAGCATGATACAGACCATGAATCAGTCACCTCATACTATTATGTGAAAAGGAAAACAAAATACAAAGCATTGAGCATTTTTCTCAGCATGATTATCGTGTGTTCAGAAAAGTTAAGAGACTTGCCCAAGGTTACATGGATTGGATACTGGGGAATTTCCAAAAACAGAGAAGAGGAAACAGGAATTATGGTTACCTTAAAGGGTCCTGGCCTGGGCAGCCTGGGTGACCCAGTGGTTTAGCGCCTGCCTTCAGCCCGGGGCATGGTCCTGGAGACCCAGGATCAAGTCCCACATCGGGCTCCCTGCGTGGAGCCTGCTTCTCCCTCTGCCTGGGTCTCTGCCTCTCTTTCTCTCTGTGTCTCTCATGAATAAATAAATAAAATCTTTTAAAAAAGGTTTTTTTTTTTTTTTTCAGAAACAGGGGGCAAGGGGAAGTCCTATAGTAACCCTAAGATTCCAAGCATAGGAAGAATTATTATGCTGAGAATAGATTTTGCTTTATTACTTCCTCATCCCAGAGAATCAACACGCTTAAAATGTAGCATGATGAAATCAGTTTAAGTACAGTTTCTAGAAAGCATCTTTTCAAAAATCTACATAATGGCATAGGATAGTAATAGCCTCAGTAGTTCCCTCTGTGAATGAATGGCTGAAATAGATTAAATGAAGGGCTGAGTAAAACAGAAGAACTTCAAATAAGATGGCTCTCTCCGCATCTACTATCCCCTCTACTGGAATGTTTGCCCTCAGATCTATACATGGCTCTCTCACTTCATTTAGATCTCTGAATGACATTGGAAAAATGGCATTTAATAAACCGTCACCTCCCAAAAATGGTTCCACTGGCCATTCATTCAGAAGTGGTCAATGGAATTTCTGGAGAAAGACAAATATGGCAGGACTCTATTTGCCTGATTTCCTCCTCTTTTTGGTACTGTTGCTCTAGCAGCTTTGGTAAAATTCAGGAAATTAGAGCAGAAAGGACCCTCGAAGCAACCCCTCCTCCAACAATTTACTCCCTTGCTGCTTCATTTTTCTTCATAGTCATTATCACTACTTGAAATTACAGAACACATTTGTTTGTTTCCTAGTTGACTGTCTACCTCCCCTGTTAGACTATACACTCTGTGAGGGCAGGGATGTCTGTCTTGTCTAACTCCCAGTGCCTAAAGCATTGCTTGGCAAGTAGTTAAGTGCATGACACACATGTTTTTGAAAGAATGAACAAATCTCTAGCTCCAAGAGTCTTTGAAACTTTTGTTCTAATAAGGCCTGCCCATGTCTTCTGCCTATTTCCTAATGAATAGAAAAGACCTCGGTGAGCTCTCTATCCCCCCGACCCCCCATATGAATGCCCATGGAGAATAGACTGGATTCATGGAATATGAATCAGAAGCCCTCTAGCTTAGAGAGGAGGCATCCACCTCTTTTCTGTAGGGGAAGCTTCCATTGCAGAGAAGGGATAGTCCCAGGCTTTGATGTCCCCAAGGGGAGGGGAAGTATTCCTCTGCAGGCTACCTCTGCAGCTCTGAGAAGGCACCCATGGTGGTCAGCGGTGGAGAAGAGTGTTTACCATTGCCTTGGAACCAGGTAGAAGAACTGCAGGTGTGGTGAAGTGGTCAAAGTGTTGGGTGAGTCTCAACATTCCTGATAGTTTAGAGACACTGCTTCATTTGGGGGATATGGATAAAAGTGTTTAAGCAGAGGGTACTCTAGGTAATTCATGACTGACCCCACCTGGACCTATCTGTGCCTAGAAGAGACAAGATACTGACTTTTTATGATAATCTGTGCCTGTGCTCCATTCAGATCAGGGAAGTTATGGGCTTGGGGCCTGGGCATTGTCAATATTTTTAAAAGCTTTCCAGGGGATCCCAATACACAATCAGGTTTAAGAACCACTGGACTGAAGTGAAATAGAAATTTCATTACCCATATTTGGAGCCCATTCATTTTTCCAAGGATTTGGCTCCTTGTGGAGGAGGAAGACTATTTTCAGAAATATGAGAACACTGCACAAAACCAACCCTACACACTTTCACACAATCTACATTTCATCGTATCATTTTCTTTCTGTTGAGAGAGCTTCAAATTTCTTCATCTTTCTGAGCATCCTTATGCCACGAAACAGACAGCTAAGTTCATACCACCACCGATAGAGTTTCTGGAGAAAGACAAATATGGAAGAAATCTATTTGCCTGATTTCCTTCTTTTTGGGGGTTACTCTTCTGGCAGTGTTGATGAAATTTAGGAAATGGGAGCCCAAACGGCTCAATGCAACCAGCTGAGATCCTCCGTTGACGATAAGGTTTTCTAAGTCGCAATAAAATATTAGATTTCCATAAGTCTCCACTCCTTTCAGAGAAACCACTGCATCTGTGAAGAGTGCCTGCTGGTTGTATAACCTGGTGTGGTTTCCCAAGCGCACTATATGTATAAAGGGAGAGTCTGTAAAATGTAAAAAAGCTTGAGGTCAAGCAAGCTGGATGTATGCAGGTGAGACAAACCTCACCCCAGGTGCCTCCCTTTTCTCTAACACAGACTTTGAAGACTTTGAAGAAAGGAACTCCTTCTCCACCATGTATGGGAGATTGGTAATTAACGAAATTTACCTTTGTAGAAACACTGATGCCAGAATTTTTACATTTGAACGTCTCTTCTTGACAACAAGCAATGCTCATTTTTAAACAAGGAACATGTGATTTTTCTTAATATATCTTGTTGGCTTGCTTCAGTTTGCTCATTTTCCCCCTTTGTAGTAAGCACAAAGTAGATCTTTGCTTAATAATGTCACCAATACACTAAATGATTAAATGTCTGAAAGGAAGAGCTATGTTTTCTAAGTTTGTGTGTGTGCGTGCGTGTGTGTGTGTGTGTTTTTGGGGATCTGGGAGGGAAAACAGGTTCTGTGTCCTGGATTGTCATTGTAAACTCAGTTGGAGTTAAGAAATCCCAGTTAACTGGCAAAAGTAACGTATCACCTTCAGATGATGTCTAAAAAAAATGACAGTGACAGTTATTGAACACCATGTGTCAGGCACTGTCTTAATTATTTCACATGTATAATTTTATTTAATCTTCCTAGCAAGCCAATGAGGTAGAAACTACTGTTATACCTACATTACAGGTGAGAAAATAAGGCACAAGAAAGATTAGGTACCTTGCCCAAAGAAGCAAATGATCGTGATTCAATGGTGTCTGGCAGTAAAGATATCTAATGCATTTTTCTGGTGTGAGTCCTCCCAGAAAACTCCATGAATTTCTGACGAACGATGTGAGCTGCTTTATAATCTGGCCCTGACTCACTCTCCTCTCTCCCCTCCAATCCCTCACAGAGATCCTACTGCAGTCTAGTGCATTGACTCACTCAACTGCAAAATGGAATGCTTTCCATCCTCTTGCCTTCTCTCTTCTGTATCAAAATCTACCCATCTTCAAGTATCACTTGTTCCACAAAGCCTGGTCCCAGCCGCTCAAGGACAACCAGCTGTAGGAATCTCGTGTCCCCTTAATTCCATAAAACACTCCCTTTCCTTATGAAATATTGTATGTCTTTATCACTGATACATCCGTCATATAAGCATATTTTAAGCTCCTTCCTGAATAAGCACAATACCTTGCAAACTGCAGATCCCTCATCAAAATGCTCTATTGTTTCTCAGACTAAAAAAAAGTTCAGATTATCTTATGACGTTTGCAGAGCACACATGTAATCAACAGAGAACTGGTAAGGACAGAGGAGAACTATGAAGTTTGCCTTGACATACATGGAATTCTGTTCCAGCAGCTGCTGGAAGATGTCTCTCCATTCAGTTACCCGCACCGGACTTTAAGTTGGTTTTAAACTGGAGGGGCTTTGACAGGTCTGACTGGCAGCATGGAGAGTCTCTGCATGCATGTTTCCATCCCAGACATAAGCATAAGCAGCGCCAAAGCATTATATTCTAATTTTCTGAGCCTCAATATGACAGGTGGTAGACACTTGCACAGCACTAGAAGAACTGCTAAACACGGAGCCACACATTTGAAATATGCAGGAACAACAAATCGGATTCTTGAATCCGTGTCAAGAGAGTGTTCAAAACCGCAGTCCTGAATGACAGAGCCAAGTGCTATGCTAGTGAACATAAAATCCCCACCTGGGAAGCCCCAGGGTGTCACCTACACACGCAACAATGCAGAATTCAGGATCTTCCTTTAAGTAAAGACGAAGGTGAGGGCAGAAAATGATTATGCAGTGTAATTCCCCTTTGCTTCCTCCCATTACACAATGAGTAACTGTCCTCTCTGTGTGAACTATTAAAATAAGAAGCTTCTGCTAGTTCTTCTTTGCAAAATAAGAGAAGGCATCAAACTCCCGTTTTATAGGCATGGAATCTTTTTCATAATATAAAACCAAATGGAGAAAAACAAGACTATCAGCAGGGGAAAATTACCCATGACAATTAAACAACTGCTGCAGACAATCTGTGGGAACCAAAGGCCTGGAATACTCCATCTTCGGATGCAAAATTTATTTATGCCTAAACTTTCTTTATGGACAACTACTGAGGGAAATTCCAAAAATTGCTTCCTTTGCCTGACAAAGAAAATTTCAGTGGCTGCTCTCTAACTTTAATTTCCAGAGAGCCAGAGATTGAAACTGCCATCCGTAGAATAGCTTTTGTTCAATTTGAGGACCACATCACACGGCACAGTTGAGTAACGTGCCGTAAAGGGGTTATTGCCCAGCTATCAGGGTCTCCGGGGTGCGATGTTTATTACTTGTGCTTTCTTCCTCTAATCCTTGATGAATGCCCCTCTCGACATTAAGGACCGGCAAATTGTCCTTACTGACACAGATGCGAGACTACGAAAACATGTCTACTGTGAGAAGGATGACTGGGGAATCACCTAATAGAAAAGACCAGAAAAAAACAGACAATGGTTGACCTTATCACATTCCAAATGAATGTGCCGGTCCCTCTTCTAACTTAACTCTAATTAACCCAGGCACGCACTCACCACTTGCATTTCTAGCGCAGACTGTGAGCTGCAAACTATTAGCCAAAGTCCTCTCTCCTTAAGCTAAAAAGGCTCTGCCCAGCGGCTTCAGTAACAGCAACAATGGAAAGATAGATTGCAGGTGCATACCTTAACCTCCTGATTGGTAAAGACCTCGACATCCACCACACAGGCAACCAGAGTGGAAACATCACAGTCCATGCTAGGGGCTGGCATTCCCCCTCCCGAATTTTCAGTCAAGAGCTGGGCGACCTCAGAGCTGTGCGTGACGGGAAGAGCCTCCAGGTGGATGTGGCCGTGGCCGGCCCGGGTGTCGCCTTGCCCTGGGGATCGCCGGCGCTCGGCACCTGGAGCCCCACTCCCTCTGCACGCACGCAGCCCGCGTCTGAGGCTGCACAGCAGAGTAATGAACGGCCCGGCTCTCTCATGGCAATGACATCACCACCAAGACTGACACGAGCTGAAGCTATTTTTTTCCCCCAAGCCTTTTATCTCTAGGCAGTGCAGTGGAGCAAATTGAACATGATTATGTGCTAAATCTGAACTCAGACTAAATCAATTCAGGCAGCGTTAGCTAGGAACTGAGTCATAGCTGTTGTTTCAGCCGAGTGCTTATGTTTGCAAAAAGCAAGGGGGAGAATCTGACACGAGAGGCTCTGCATTGGGAGGGTGGGTAAATAATTCTGCAGATGAGCCTCCTGAGGTTAAGGTGTGACAATTTTCTGCCTCAGAGATGAGCAGGAAGTTGAGGCATTTTGCAAATTGCTTGGCCCCTGTTAATTGCTCTGTGCCTCTCGGAGCAGCCACACATGTTCCGGGCATCCTAATGCATCCCGGGCACAGGCTGAATAGAAATCCATTCTTGGAGTGACTGAAGAGCTGGTCGTCAGTCATTTAGGTGGCCTGGTAGGAGAAGATAATTAGAGGCTTCTGAAATTCTGTTTGAGGCACGTAAGTGCAGACCAGTAACTCTAAAAGCACCCTTCCAAGCATGAGATTTCAGGCTATCTCCAAGGTCATTCAAACCAAAAGCCATCGTGGAAAAGGAGCTACAGAAAACGTCTCATGCAGGGACAGATGGCAGAGTCTAATGGGCAAATGCACTGATGTGGGTCATTGTCAGAGCCTCGGGGCTCTATTTCGCCTGAGACTTGAATGTGTCTGGTTGCTTTTTTGGTCTTTCTTCCTGAGTGTGAATTGCTGAGGGGCAGGGCCATGGATAATTCACCTTTATATCTGAGACTTTAGTGGAGTGGAAAAAGAAGGCAATAATTGTTTAATGAATCAACCAAACAGGAATAGCCTTCTTTGACGGCAGGAGTGAGCAAAGAGAAAAGATCAGATTCATTTTTATTTTATCATTAGTTGTAAAAGTGCCAGTAGAACTCACAAACATTCTAGCAGGATCTGATCCCAGTAGGAGTGCAGTTGCATCTCTGGTGGCCATCAGAGGGTCATGATTTGCAACAGATTGGTGCCTTTCTAATACAGGATTGGACAAAGTGTTCCAATTTTGCATGCAGATGAGAAAGATGATTTTCCAGACTAAAAGTACAAGTTTTATGGTTGGTTCTCATCAGACTACATTTGGACCTAGTGTTTCCCTTCAACAAGAGATTTCCCACACTAAATGAAAACAGTCTGCAAATACAAATATTTAGATGGATGAAATTGTGTGTGTGTGTGTGTGTGTGTGTGTATCTGTGTGGCACTTACTATGTTATCCAGGGCACTATCGAGAATATGAAGTCATATTATGCATTTAATTTAACTGTTATTGAGTGATGACTATATGCAAAGCTCTGCACCAGATACTCTTAAGGATAAAACAATGAATTAGCAAAATTCACTATCCTCATGGAGCTTAAAATCCAGTGGAGGAGATAAGACATGGAGACACACATCTATACAATGAGGCAGTGGCAGCTGTGATGGTGGCTGAGGAGCTACAGACAGCATTTAGTGGCAGCACTGGAGAAAAAGCAATGGGTAATGAGAGCAGCTGTGGCAGGTGAGCATCAAGGAGAACGTGGCCTCTGCTCTGATCTTGAAACATGGGTAAGGAAAGGGGTGAGGCCACATTCTCCTTGATGCCCATCAGACGGGGCAGCAGACTAGAAATGCTCGGGCCAAAAAAAGAATATGTTATTTGAGGTGCAAGGCACACTGGAGCTTAAATTTGACTGGAGCCAGGGGGAGACAAGGGAGTAAGAACCAGATGACTCAAAGCCTTGACATACCCTTAGTGTCCACTCAGTTGACCATGGAATGCCAGGGAAAATTTCTGAGAAAGTAAATGGAGTTTATGTACACACAAATACAGTCAAAGTGTAATGTATATACAATGATGAATTAATTTTGAATACCACTGACATCTGTTCAAGGGTCAAAACAAAGACATAGCTATTATTTTCATATGCCATGGTGTACGCTAAAATTGACTTTTTTTTTTTTAAAGTTTCATACCAGTGGCATGCTGGTGAGTGTCCAAAAATAAGCTCTGAAAAGAAAAGTCCAATGTGCAGTGTTTGCTGGTTTCTGTGGTGTAAATATTCTTATCATGGCTGATTTCAAGCAACTAATGATATAAAAGTCATTCAAATGTGAAGCTTGGAAGTGATGTCTATGGTCTGTTCACATCAGCTGATTGGGCTGCTTCCAGACCACTGTTTCAGTCCTGAAAACATTTCATCTGCAGAGGTTAGGTCCACCATGCATGTCCAGAGCCCATCAAGGAACAGCAAGGCAGTAGGAGTAGCGCACTGTAGTCACTGGGATCTGTGCATTCTTTCACACTTTCTATTTAGGAAAGAGCTAGAAAGGACTCACATGTGTTATTTCAAGAAAAAGAGCCCTGCTATGATAAGTCTTGGCAGGAGGACGTTAGTCTATCCAGGAAGCAGACCCACTCAAAATTGTAAAATAAGTATATTCTTCTGATGCATCCTTAGTTTCTCCCTTCTGATTTGTTTCTGCACTGAAGATTCCTTCCTGTGTTTGAGCAACCACTAACTTTATGCTTTCCTCTTTTAAAACCTCTTTTCAAGGATGTAGCTTTCAATTCATTTATATTAGCATGAAATGACTGGTAACATCACAGAGGACTCTGTATTTTAACAAGGGGACCAAATATTAAGTTGAGTAAATAGTGTTTTAGGGTGGAATTATATGCATTGAGAGGGCATACAGTGATTCTAAAATAAAATTATTGGGTTTTTAAAACAGGTTGGTTCAACAAATTGGATATATAATACAATTCAATTGCCTATACAAAAGCAGTCATTTTCCTATAGACCAGAGCCTCTAGGGGGGTTCCTTGTTAAAAGAGTGTCCTGTTTTTCTAGATAGAATGTACTTTTTATAGCTGGGGAATGATTGACAGGCTTGGAGGCATCTGGGATATGTATATAAGCACCCAGGCTGGTGACTATAAGGCCCTACATACCTTGGCTCCTCCCTGCTTTCCCATCTCATCTTATATTTTCCTGTGTGCTCTCCATGTCCCAGATCCACAGCCTTCTTGGCATTCCAAAGACGTGCCAAGCTCTTATCTCAGGGCCTTTGTACTTGCTATTGCCTTTGTCTGAACATATCCAGACCTCTTCAGGGCTCAATACTTCCTATCCTCTATCTCTCAGCTCGGATACCATCTCCTTGGAGAAACTTCCTGATCACCTAAAATAAAATGTGTACACAGGCATGCACATACACATGCATACACATAATCAATCACTATCCCAGCATCTTTGCTTTAATTTTGCTCATAGCACTTTTCACTCTCTGAAATTACTGTTCACTTATTTATTATTTATTGTGTGTTCCCCCAACTAGAATTTAATCTCCACAAAAGCAGAGATTTTTGCCTATTCTGCTCACTGCTTATTCTCAAGGGCTAGAAGAGTGCCTGACACTTAGGAGGCACTCTATTAAATATCTGATGCATGAATGGATGAGTAAATGAATGAATGCATCTTAAGAGACAAGTAGAGGGACTCAACCCAGAAGAGGTGCCTCCTGTTCCAGGAGTTTTTGGAAGGTCTTTGCAGGAAGGTATATGGGCATGAAGTTTAGTGACCACCCCCATTCCTGACAGCTGAACCCTGGCACAGCTCTGCTCAGGAGCACCCTTCCCAGCTGAAGTGGTGATAAAATCTTAGGATTTATCCAAGCCACTGCTCTTCTAATGATTGACCATATTAAGAAAGTGGATGCAACATGATACAGAAGCCTTAGGCAAAGATCACTTTCCTGCCCCTCTGGCCAGGCAATTCTTACAGTCACCTCTAAGTGGGCAGGAGAAGATGTGTACCTCTCAGAGGCAGTAGCCAAATCTGCCTTACTAGTGAGCACAGATATTCCCATGATAGCTATGAGGTATCAAAGACTTAGCTCCTTCTATGTGTCTTTTGGGACCACTTGTTTTTAATGTTTATTACAGTAAACTACAAACATATTCAGAACAAGAGAGAATATAATAACAAGCTTTCCCATACCCACCAGCCAGGCGTGAGAATAACTTTGGGAGCCAATCTTGCTTCCTGTCTACCAGTGGGTCTCGGAGTGTGGTCCCGACCAATGGCTTTAGCATCATCTAGAAACTTGTTAGAAAGGCAAACTGAGTCCCACCCAAGACTGAATCAGAATCTCTAGAGGTGAGGCTGGTATCTATAGTCTAATAAGCCCTCCAGATGATTCCAATGCCAAGTCTGAAAATCACTGCCACATGTCCCCACTCGCTTCCAATTATTTTGAAGCAGATGTCTGGCATCATATCATTTCAAATGTAAATATTTCAGTATATATATCTCCAAAAGAGATATATTTCCTCTTTGGAAATATATATATATATATATATTTCCTCTTTGGAAATCATAATACCTATTATCACACAACCCAAAAAGAAAGACTGCTTCTTCAGTTCATCAAATATCCTGCCAGTGTGTACATTGCTCCAAACTACCAATGTTCTCTTCTCATCTGCTTCCTGATCCCTCCTCAGTTCCATCCTGCTGTCTCCTTCCTTCCTTCTTTCCATCACTTGTTAAGTTTCCTCTATCTTTCCTCCAGCTAATTCAGATTCTATTTCTCACCTGAGCAAGCAAACATCCTAAACACACACCAACAGGCTTCAATGAGCTTTGTTCACATTACTCTTATGAGCAAAGTGGAGCATTTGCTCCCAAAGTTAAGAGCCATCTGCATTTATTCTTTTTCTGTGATACCTCACTTAGGTCTGGTCATCATAGGTCAAACACATTCTCACCCCAGGTCTCTTGCAGGTGGCGTTCCTTGCCATGTTCCCCATCTAAGCAGGGCTCACTCCTCCATAGAAGGTAGGTCTCTGCTCAATAGTCCACAACAAAGAAGCCTGCCCTCATCCATCTCTCGCCAAGTAGCACCCTCTATCTTCTGCCTCTGTTTTATTTCTCTTCAAAGTACTTATCACTAACTGATGCTATACATTTATTTGTTTAGTTTCATTTTATCTCTACCATAGGAATGCAAGCTTCATGAGGGCAGGGCTCCAGTACCTTGTTCACTGTGGTTTCCCTATGTGCCTACGATGGGGCCTGGTGCACAATGAGAGCTCAACAACATGTGTTGGGTGAATGAAATATTGAATGAGTTAAATCCCTTTGCTCTGAGTGCCAGCTGAGGACAGGTGCTGCCAGGGACATGGACAAGACATAAGTGTAAAAAATGGGTCCCTGTGAAGGAGAATGATCCTGGGAAGGGAGAGTGAGCCCAGTGAAGGTGCCTCAGGTCATTGGGCAATGGGGATGGTGACGTGGGGGCAGGAAAGGTCCATAAGAAGTGAGAGAGACACTGAGAAGGGAGAAGGGACACAAAATCAAATGTCCCAATCTATAGCAGCCAGCCCCATGCTATGTGGCAGCTGCAATGCCCTCATTCAGGTTCAAGGACAGCCATTCCACCACTGCCCAGTTAGTACCTACTGAGGTCCTACACATCTCTGACAGCTAATCTCCAACTGGCACTCTGAGGAAGCCATCATCATTTCTTCTTTGCCTTGTTTTCTTCCCCGGTTCCCAGGGTCTTATCCCTGCTTCGATTCCCCCCTTTAAGAAGACATATCTCTCCTTTCCATCCTCTGCATCTGAATTAGATGGTTCATTTTATATGAGGCAGTGCTATGCCTAAGAAGCTGACATACTTGAAAAATGACAGGGATGGAAAGAAATAGGGTGTGTGCTTAGCATTCCTGTCTTTGGACATTCAATTCTCTGGGACCTGCTCCTCCTCCTTCCATCCTGGAGTCATCTGAGGTGGCCCTCATCAGATCAAGCCAGTCAGAATTTTTGTGAGGATTTTCCAAATCAAAACTGGGTCAGGAGAATATCAGTGATATTCTAGTATTATTCTAACCGATGCCTCCCTCTTTCCCCAAGCTAATTCTATTTCTGTCACTAACAACCAAAAAAAGTTCTAGCTAATTCACATACATACGCACGCATACACACACACACACACACACACACACACACACCCCTAGATTAAATAACAGGGGACAATAAAGTGGGAGTCATTCATCAGGTTTTCCAATTGCCTCGTTGAAACTACCCCCCTTCCCCATTTACATTAGAGGTGGGGGGATTGTTACCAACCTAAAGCCCTTCTGAAGTAACAACAGGAATCCCAGGATGTATCTCTCCAAAGAAAACCTTATAGAATCAGCTTTCCATCTCCGATGGTTTTGCCCTGTTAATCCCCTTTCAGGTTTTGGAACTATCTAACTAGTATTAGGTCACCTCCTTTGAAAATCTGCAAACTGGTCTGATACCTCCCTCTACTTGCAATGTCATATTTATTATTTTATTGTGTCTCAGCTGCAACTTGGAATTTACCATCCTGTCACACATCATTTAATTAGGGCTAACCTAATCATTAGCATTGTGTTATTTAAACTTCACAATAGGCCCCATTTAGAGAGTGAGGAAGTAATTTGCCTCCGGTCAAATAGCTAGAGAGTGGTAGACCTACCTAAAATCCAAACCACTTATCTCCAAAGTCTGAACTCTTAACTTCTCTGCTACATAAACTCTGACATTCTGAAGGACAGAACATGAACACATCTGCACTCTTGAAAGCATTCTAGTAGTGATGTGAAGGTTAAATTGGAAAGTATCAAAGTCAATCTTCAAGGAGATGGTGCCAGTGACAAGAGTGGGTTTCTTATAGAGATGAAAGATTCTACCTACCAGCAAAATCAAGAAAGCCTTAGGGCGCCTGGGTGGTGTACTCTGTCAAGCTATTGACTCTTGGTTTTGGCTCAGGTCATGCAGGGTCGTGATCTCAGGGTCATGGGATTGAGCCGTGTGTCAAGCCCTATGTTGGGTTCTGTGCTTAGCATGGAGTTTGCTTGGTACTCTCTCTCTCTCTCCCTCTTCCTCTGCCCTTCCCTTCTGTGTTCTCTCTCCCTCCCTCCCTCTCTCTAAATAAATAAATCTTTTTTAAAAATCAAGAAAGCCTTTACGAAAGAGGAGGGCATTTGATATGGGTACTGGGTAGAACTAAGATGGATCCAGATCTTATGAGAAAGGTTAGGGGTTTAAAGACCAGTGTATAGGCCATTTAGTTGGAATGGGAAGTGTGAAGAGGGCCATAGGGAGTTATAAGATCTGAAGGGAGGTCATGGTCACATAGCTGAGGACTTTGAATGACAGGGAAAATAGTGAGTATATTTCACTCAGTAAAGTATGGAATCTTTCAAAAGATTATGAAAATATCTGTGCATTAGGTTGAATTGGAATGAAGACAGACTAAATTTTCATAATCCATACTCTTGCCAGAAGGCACTGAGGGGCTGAATTATGGAGTTGGAATAGTAATGTAAGGAAAAGGGTGGATATAAGAAACACCATGGGGATAGAATGTTTAGGATTTAACAGTTAATTGACTGCCAAAGTGATGGTCTAAGGATGGGGAATAACCTGAGGGAGGCAGGTTCGAGATACCAGAAAAAAAGAGAAAGGGAGGCAAGAAGAGAAGGAAATTCTGAGGTTCCAAGTCTGGGTAGATAGTGGTAACTTTATCTGCAATAATTTAGGTATGTCAGTGACAAGAGTAAAATGTGATCAATTTTATATATCCATGACAGATACAAGTCCACAGTTGTTCATTTCAATCTTTAGATAATATCATTAATCTTTACATTAGCAAAAAAAAAAAAAAAAGGCAAATAAAAGAAGGGTAAGGGTAAACCCTGAGATTATGACTTGTAGTGATAATAGGTGCTAGTCTTCATATATATATATATATATATATACACATATACATATATATGTACATATACATATATACATATACATATATATACATATACATATATGTGTGTATATATACACATATATACATATATAATATACATATATGTATATTATATATACATATATACATATATAATATATATTATATATACATATATAATCATATATATATATATATAGATATTAATCAGGAATGGACATTACTGCAAAACTGTTCTAGTTCTGGCTTGTCAAAACTCTAGAAACATGCCCCCCACCCCAGCCCATCCTCCTTATGTTAAAACCTAAGACATGTGAAAAATAACATGCAAATCTATGAACAGTAATCATTCTGCACAACTACCTACCCTCTTTTAAAAAGGCTGAGGCTTTAGTCTGACACGTAAATACATGAAAGTATTTGATAAGTCTTACTTTTTATTTGAAACTAACAACTTATGAAGCACAAAAATACTTCCGGAAAAGCAAACGTACCATTTTTGGAGCTGAACTTCTAATCTTCCACCCAAGTCTGCTACTCTTCCTGTATTTTCCATTTCAATTGTGACACCTTTCACCCAGTCACCTTGCATCACAACCCCAGTCACCTTTGATTTTCTCCATTGTCAGCCCAAAGGGCTGGTTAATCCAGAGTCTCAGTGAAGCTGTCAAAGGGCCCTGTCTCTCTGACTCTGTCTTCTGAAGGTCAATGTCATTCCAAAGCTGATTGCCAGAATAGCCGTCAGTAGCAACCACTGGTATATTTCATTCCACAACTGGTCCATTTAAGTCACCTGCTCACCTCTGAACAGGACTATGGCTGGGGCAAGGAATATGCTGATTGGCTTAAGCCAATTTGGATCCACTCTCCAGTAAAAAGTGTTGTTGGTTTTCTTTGAAGTAAGGTCGCATGAGGGATCCCTGGGTGGCGCAGTGGTTTGGCGCTTGCCTTTGGCCCAGGGTGCGATCCTGGAGACCCGGGATCGAATCCCACATCGGGCTCCCGGTGCATGGAGCCTGCTTCTCCCTCTGCCTGTGTCTCTGCCTCTCTCTCTCTCTCTCTCTCTCTGTGACTATAATAAATAAAAATTATTAAAAAAAAAAGAAAAAAAATGAAGTAAGGTCGCATGAGAATGGATGGATGTGCAAGCAAGTATCAGGGTTTGGAGGAGGGTGGATGCTGGATGAGTATCTGCCAATGTCTATCAGTGTTTCAATTTTATACCTTTCAGAATAGGCTTTTGGTTGCAAATGATAGAAACTGCTCTTGGCTAACTAGCAGAAAAATAGCATATAAGGAAGTTAGCAGGTAGGTCTTACAGAATTAACAATTTTGAGAAAGACCTTCAGAAATTAGGTTGTAATGAAGAGAGTCTAAACTGCAGAAGATAACCTCCAAGATGATGCTATAGGAACAAATGAAATAGGATGCTACCACTGGAACCCACAACCATCAAACTCATCACTTCTTTTCTGCTACCCTGAGTGATATCTAACTGTTCCTGTGACTTTGTGTAATACTCTCTAATACTTCAGCTGGTGAAGCCTGTGTCATGTACCCTAAGCCCAACTGCCAGGATATTTAGTTAGAGAAATGTTGGTTCCCATGGCCTCTTGGTAATAGGTGGTAGTACCAACAAGGATCATAGAGAGGAGACTTCCTCAACATAGAACAGGAGTGGGATGCTGGACGGCTTGAAATTAACAAGGGTCCACTGTCAGCCTCCTACCTACTGTGCCTCCTCACCCACCCACCTTTTTATTTAATGCCGTTGGATTCATCTTTGTAGATTGAGGTCTGATATCACTCCCTTGGCTCAATATCTTCATTACTGGTAGAATTAAAAGTTTCTCTTTTTTTTTCTAATATGGTAACACCAATCTACTTCTCCAACCATTTTTTTTCAACTGCTACTCTGCACATATCCTATTTTCCAAACGAACCGAACTTCTTGATATATGTCACATTATCAAAAGTACTCTGTTTCACATAGGTTGCCTCCTAGCATTGCAATCATTCATTCATACACTCAATTCCTTCGATGATTATTTACTGAACTGAGTATGACCCAGTACACAGGCACTGGTCATACAAAGATGGCAAGGCATTATCTCCTTTTCCAAGGAGGTCATAGTAAAGGCAGTAAAGAATTATAATATGATAGGACAAGCTAGGATAGAATAGAATATTATGTAACATAAATTATATTTGCTACAAATGATGTTGCTACAAAGTAAATTGTGAACATAGGATAAGAAGTATCTAAGTTTGTCACAGAGAGGGGGCATTTAAAGAAGATTTCCCTAAGAAAGGAATATTTTGCTAAGCTTTGAAAGTTAAGTCATTTGCTAGTCTTCCAGAAGGGGAAGCAAGTAGGGAGGTGACTATTAAGTGTAGTCAGGAGCAGGGCGTTATGTAGTGAAGTATGAGAAACGATGAGTAGACTAATATTGCAGAAATTCTCAGGTGGAGTCAGATTAGGGGTAGACAGCCATGGAAAATGCACCTAGACTAGGAGGCAAAGGCCTGACTGATGATGAGTTTTGTGAGTTATAGATAAGAAATTCAATTTTGTTCCAGAGGGGGAGGGAGAGAGGGAGAGAGAACCAATGAAGGCTATAACAGTACCTTCTTGACTCTCCCTGCCTCTAATTTCACTGCTATTGAATCTTGCAAATGCTGTGCAGCCAGACAGATCTTTCTACTAAGGTAATATAATCATATTACTATCCATGAGAGTGGGGTGCAAAGTTGGAACCAGTACTATATATATATATATATATATATATATATATATATATATATATAGTAATATATATACACACACACATACACACACACACAAAAGAATATTAAGGAATCATTAAAAATCCAACAGGCAAATAGGTCTCTAAGACCTTGTGCTCTAAATACCTCATGCTACCTTAGTGAAAAGTCCGCCTCCACCACTAAAATAATGCACATTACTTCCATATACATAATGAACATAAATAAATTATAGCTTTTACCCCACTATATGGTTTAAATGTTTTCTTGTATACTCAGCACTCAGCATGTTGCTAAGCATAAAGCATACAGCAAGTAATCAAGATAATGTCTGATAAATGGATAAAAGAATTCCAGAGTGAAAGACAAAACGAGCTAATGCCTTCCTCACTTCCTTTCATGGATGGATTAGTTCTGAGTTGTAATACTGTAGCAACAGCTCTATATCCTTTAGACTTTGGTACTCAGCATGAAATTCCTTGCTCCGCCACCCTATTCTTTAACTCCTCAAGCTTTGAAAGTCCTAGAGATTTACACTGGAAGAACTGAGAAGCATAGCCATGAAGTCTCTGAGGCATTTATGTGTATAAATAAAGAGAAGTGACTGAAAGCCCACCAAAGGCTTGCACTGCTTCAATAGTACAGAACTGTAGTTTCCCATTAGGGCTACAGTTCCCAGTCCAAGGGTGGTCCTGTGGCTGTTTTGTCCAATGGAGTAGAAACAGAATTAATGTATGCCACTTTCAGGACCAGCCTATAAGAACTTTCTGCAGGACCCTCATTTCTCTTCTTTAAACTGATCTTTGGAGCCAAGTTTTGAAGATGGTAGAGCCTATGTCAGCCTAGGTCTCTGAATGACTGCATGGAGTACATTCCCATTCCCTTCATCATCATCCTCTACCACACTGCTAATTGGGTTTTACATGAGTGGAAAATAAAACTCTCTTCTGGTAAGCTCCTGAGATTTTAGAGCATATCTGGTACAGCAAACATCATCACCCTAACTGGTACAGCCTCCATGCATACATGTGTATGTATTAAAATACAGGGAACTGAGCGGGGAAAATTAGAGAGGGAGACAAACCATGAGAGACTCCTAACTCTGGGAAACAAAGGGTTACAGAAGGGGAGGTCGGGTGGGGTGGGGTAACTGGGTGATGGGCATTAGGGAGGGCACTTGATGGGATGAGCACTGGGTGTTATACTATATGTTGGCAAACTGAACCTAAATAAAAACAAATAAAAAAATTAAAAAAGAATAAAATTTGCTTGTAATATGTAAAGGAAAAGAAAAAATACATGTCAGTGCAAAATCCAATTTTATACAGAATCAAAAACAAAATGGGGATAGAGCCAGAAGTAAGACTCTTTCATCCCTGAATGTGGAAAATCTTTCATTTTAAAATTTAATTTGAATGTCTTAAATTAGTAATTAAGCAGGTACTCGTATTGTTATTTGATGTATAATGGTCAGTATGTGTCAAGATAGAGACCAAGGGAAAAAAATGGAGTTTGATAAAAGAGCTGGAAAGCAAAAAGGATAAAATGAATAGGATCAGAAATGATTTTCTGGTAAAGTTCATAATTTTTTAAACAACTGATTTAGAAATAAACACTTATTATGATTGGTTAGATTTCAAATAAAGAAATCTAGGATTTATATAATTTTAGGATTATATGTAAGAAACATAACTTAGAAATAATGAGAAATACATTATGATTATGTCACTGGATTTGGTCAAGCTTCAGATTGCTAATGCCCCATGCTTTAAGATCTTGTCTGCCTAAAAATGTCATGTAGGGACATCAAATGGCTTGCTCTATATTTCTAAACATTCTAGGGCCAGCCTAAGAAGGAAGGCATATAAAAAAGTCAATGTTCTATCATAACTCATATCTTCTTTCATTTTACTTTCCCTTTTGTTGTGGTAAATAATAAAGCTAGAATAAAGAAAAGCAAAGAGAGAGAGGTAAGAAGCCACATGAAATGCACAAAAGAGAAGTTTCTGGTATGAAAAGATGTCAGGCTAATTATACACATTCAGTCACAAAGATTGGGGTTTGGATTGGAGATGTCTATTGGGCATGGCAATACCTTTGGAAATTTTCAAAACTTTGAGAAATCACATTCTTTCTTTGACTAAGATATGTCTTTCGAGTGTTTCCATAGAATTAGGGTATTAAAAGTAGAGAAAATAGAATATGGCTATGGAGGATTGGCTGTAGGCTGATGGTAAAAAAGGGAAAGAAATTTTCAGGTTACTTTTCAGGCAAGCCAGGCTAGCTCATCAGTATATGTAAGGAGAGCCACAGGGAAAGGGCTATACAAAAGAATAAATATTGTGCATTTGGGTGGAGTTTTCTTTATGCTATCACTGGGACACCTGGTATGGAAGGCAAAGTGGAGAAAGATGTAGAATTCCAGCAGTGAAATCATAAATAAACTTATTAAAGAGAGAGTTTTCAATGAGCATGGCACTGTGATATGCATTTGAATTTTGGGTGCTGTTACTTTTGCTGGACTATAAATCAAGTTTTCAATACTCTGCTTGTAAGAATGTAACTTGGGATAATCTTGTTTGGAATTCAAGAGGCTTTAAAAAAGAAATAAAGCACATGGAGTGCCTGAGTGTCTCAGTTGGTTAATTGTCTGCCTTCATTCAGCTCAAGTCATGATCCTGGGGTCCTGGGATCAAGCCCCACACTGCACTCCTTGCTCAGCAGGGAGTCTGCTTCTCCCTCTCCCCCCTTCCACTACCCTCTTGTGCTCTCTCAATGTGTGCTCTCTCTCTCTCTTAAATAAATTTTTAAAATCTATAAATAAATAAATAAATAAATAAATAAATAAATCATACAGAAACTTCCACTTCCTATTAAATACAGAAAGTGCAAGAAACCATTGTTTCACTCTGTCAAAAAGAATAAGCCACATGAACTGTGAAATCACCAATTTTTAATCACCCCCATAAGAGATTTAATGAAAAACAAACCTAAGTGAACTCTATTTCATAAAGTAATGAGACCTTTTCATGAGAGAAGAAACATACATATGTTTTCATCTTTCATGTAATAGTGGGAAAAAAAAGAATTTACCAAAGGCAGGTATAAGGAAAGCCAAGACAAACGCCTCAAAAACTTTTATGGTTTCATGTGGGCTAGAATAATGGATTTGAATCCCAAAGAGTCCCAGACAAAGAGTGTGTTATAAAGTCAGTACTTTATCAAGACCAAAACTAAAATAAAGAAAAAGAGATTTGTGGGACACTATAATGTATTAAAGTATAAGTCCCAAAAGGAGAAGAGAGAAGGATGCAGAAGAAATATTTGAAAAGAAAATGGCCAAGATTTTCTGTAAATTCATTAAGGATGTCAATGCATACCTCCAAGAGGCTCATTAAACTTCAAGATGAGCACACTTAAACACAGTATAGTTGAACTCCTAAAATTCAAAACTAAAGAGAAATATTTAAAGGAAGAGGAGGAAAAAGACATATTACACACAGGAGAACAGCAATGAAAATGACAACAGACTTGTTATGAGAAATGATGGTGGCCATAATGCAATGGAACAACATATTTAAAGTAAAGACATAAAAGTGATTAACTATTGACCAAAATTTGTATATCTAACAAAAAATTACTTTCAAATGTGAAGGCAGACACTTATCTGATGTTTGTGAAAATGTCAAATAGTATAGTCACTTTGGAAACAGTTTGGTAGTTCCTGAGAAAGTTAAACATTAGTTTAAAATATGGCCCAGAAATTCTATTACCAGGTGTTTACTCAAGAGAAATGAAGACATATGTTGGTATAAAGGCATGTATGCAAATGTTCATAGTAGCATTATTAAAACAGTGAAAAATTAGAAACAATATAAATGTCTATCAGCTGGTTAATGGATAATCAAAATGTAGTATAGTCATATAATAAAATATATATTATTCACCTGTAGAAAGGAATGAGTGAACTACTGACATGCTGTAACATCATTAAGCCTCACAAACATTTGCTAAATGTAAGGAAGCAAAAGATCACATGCATGATTTCATTTATATGAAATGTCCATAAAAATAGATTAATGATTGCCTGCAGGTGTGGGTGAAAAGGGCACTGTCTGTAAATGGGCATAAAGAAACTTTTGGGGGGGAATGAAAACATTCTAAAACTGGATTTGGGTGATGGTTGTACAACCCTAAAAGCTTACTAATAATCATTGAATTGTACATTTAAGATAGATGAGTTTTATGGAATGTAATTTATGCCTCCATAAAGTTGTTAAACAATATGAAGACAAAATAAAGCAAAACATATTCAACAATAAAAAAGAATAAAAGAACTTATCCACTACTCATCTGAGCTACTAGAAATGATAAATAATATTCTTTCTATTGAAGGGAAGTAATCCCCAGTGGAAACCTAGATTGACAGAAAAGGATGAAAAAGTACTAGAGGGGTAAATTTATGGGTAAATATACAAGACCTTTATATTATATTTATTTTAAAGTTCTTTTTTTAAAGGTTTTATTATTTATTCATGAGACACACACACACACACACACACACACAC
Organism: Vulpes vulpes; assembly: GCF_048418805.1. Taxonomy (NCBI): domain Eukaryota; kingdom Metazoa; phylum Chordata; class Mammalia; order Carnivora; family Canidae; genus Vulpes; species Vulpes vulpes. The sequence goes on from NC_132780.1 coordinate 143,375,273, forward strand.
TCACAGAGAGGCAGCAACACAGGCAGAAGAAGAAGCAGGATCCATACAGGGAGCCTGACGTGGGACTTGATCCTGGGTGTCCAGGATCAGGCCCTGGGCTGAAGGCAGCACTAAACTGCTGAGCCACCAGGGCTGCCCTATTTTAAAATTCTTTAAAGGATGATTCATTATTTAAAGTAATATAACAATAATGAATTGTAGGGTTTACAGCATATGCAGAAGTTAATTCTATGACAAGAGTACAATGATTGAGTAGGTGAGAAAGGAATTATGTTGTAATGTTCTTACTTTGTGAAGTAATATAATATTATTGAAAGTAGACTGTGATATACTAAAGATGCATATTGTAGTCTCTACAATACAAACAATCATAAAAAATAACACAAGGAGGACTAGCTAAAAAGTCCACAGAAAGGGATCAAATGGAATACTAAAAAAATAATTGATTTATCCAAGAGATGGAAGTAAAGGAGAACCAGAGTAACACACACCAGATGGAACAAATAGAAGACAAATGCCAAGATGGTATACTTAAACACAACCATACTGATAATCACCTTAAATGTGACTGGATTATAAACCCTTAAATTATAAGGTAGAAAACATCACACTAGATAAGAAAGCAAGAAAGCAAGAATCTTTATATCTATATCCATACATGTGTGTATGAAACTTATTTTATTTTATTTTATTTTTTTTTTTTAAAGGGCATTGAAATACCAGTATCTCACTAGCATTTCTTTTTTTTTTTTTTTTTATTTTATGATAGTCACAGAGAGAGAGAGAGAGAGAGAGAGGCAGAGACACAGGCAGAGGGAGAAGGCAGGCTCCATGCACCGGGAACCTGATGTGGGATTCGATCCGGGGTCTCCAGGATCGTCCCTGGGCCAAAGGCCGGCGCCAAACCGCTGCGCCACCCAGGGATCCCATGAAACTTATTTTAAATCTAAAGACACAGACTACTTAAAAGTAAAAGATTAAAAAAATATAAACTATGCAAATAGTAAGTTTAAGAAACTTGGGTGTGGCTATATTAGTATCCCATAAAATAGACTTTAAGATAAAGAGAACTAACAGAGATGGGGATATAAGAATAGATATTTTATCATCTTAAAATCAAGAGAATATAAACTTTTCTTTGTCTCTGTCTTTATTTTATTTTTTATTTTTTTTGTCTCTGTCTTTAAATATCTTAACTCAGCCTGCCCTTTTCTTTTCTTATGTTTCTGGGATACAAAAAAAGATTACATTCAAGAAAAATATAATAATCTTAGTTATGAATGTAGTTAATAACAAAAATTCAAAATATGTGAAGCAGGATTTGATCAAGCTAAAGGGAGAAATACAGATCTACAATTATGGTTGGATATCTTACAATAGAAATTAGTAGAAAATTAATTCAGGAATTAATGGAGATTAGTAGAAAAAATAAAATCCTCTCAAATTAATAAAGAAAAAATTAGTAGAGATAAAGAACATTGAATGACTTCACAAACCAATTTGACCTAATTGACATTTATAGAATGCTGTATACAACAACTGCAGAAATACACATTCTTTTCAGATGTACATAGAACATTCCCCATGACAGACCATATGGTGCATTATAAAACAAATATCACAAAGTTGAAAAGGATCAAAATCACATAGATCACAAGTTCTCAAAATATGGTCCTGGGACCCTGTAGGGGTATTCAAAGTATTGACACATAATTTTTCTTTTATTCTCATTTTCTCATGAGTGTATAGTGGAGTTTTCCAAGAGGCTGGCTGACTTGTGATACCACAACAGATTGTATGAAGAAGTGTGAAAATCCAGTTGTTTTCCACTAAGTAAGGCATTAAAGAGGTTTACAAAAAAAAAAATAGAAGTCAATCTCACTCTGTTCACTTTTTTTTTTGTTTTGGAAAATATAATTATTTTTCATAAAATGTTATTTACATTAAAATGTTATTTTTAAATGACTTAGTAAATATTTTTAAACTTCTGTTTTAATATATGATAGGATAAATATAAATAGATGTAACACACATAAATGAAAGTTCTTTGGGATCTTCCATAATTTTTAGGAGTATAAGGACGGTGAGACCAAAAGTGGTGATAAGCACTGATATGGAATATATTCCCTGAACACAATGTAATTAAATTAGAAGTCAATAAAAATAAGACATGTAAAAACTCCTAAGTATTTGGAAATAAGACAATACTCTTATGAATAATTATTCAAAGAAGAAATGTAATGGAAAATTTATTAAAAAAAGATTTTAAACCAAATGATAGTGACACAATATAGCAAAATTTGTGGGATATAGCTAAGGCAGTACTTAGAGGGAAATATATGGCTTTAAATGCCTATATTGAAAAGAACAGTAAAATTAATAAACTAAGCACCAATTTTGCAAAAGACCATTCAGAAAATAGAGTGGGAAGGAATACTGGCCAACTCATTTCATGAGGGCAGCATAATCTTGATGCCAAAGATTGTTAAAGACGTTAAAGCAAATATGCATAATATTTTATTGATAATATGTTTAGAAATCTCTTATAAATATTTATGTGTAAGAATTCTAATACTAAAAATATATGTCCAACCATTAGGGACCATTTAAATAAATTATGACCAATTTATAGGGTGAGACATTATGCATCTATTAAAAGTATGTTCTCAAGGGAATTTATGACACGGGAAAAGACTAAGTAAAAAAATGTAGTCTGATCCCATTACTATATATAATATACCTACATAGAAAAATTTTGGAGAGAAATGCACCAAAACATTACCAGTGCCTAACTCTAGATTGGAGGGATTGCTAGTAATTTTGTTTTCATCTTTTATTTTGCTGTATTTTCCAAATCCTCTGTGATATAAACAGGCCACTTTAACAATAGGAAAAAACCCCAATCACTTGTTTAAGCAAAAATGTGGATAATGCATTACACCATAATTCACAAAATGATATTTCTCTGAAGAACCTTTGAAATCAATCAGTTGTATGTCTGCATTTTATAGACAGGAAATTGAGTTCTCCCTCCTGGGTGGACATATGTAATTTGTACATCAGGTCATGCATCAAGTCAGTGATAGAATCAAATCTAGAATCTGGATCCCCCTCCTCCCAATACCATGCCTCTCACTTTAGGGCACAATGTGAAGAAACTGACATTGTTGTCAGGTATACAATGTAATCTGATATAATCACTGACTGGTCTTTGGCCTGTGACACCAGGAGATTGAGTCTGCTTTATACTGTAAGTTCAAACGTCAAATATTTAAACTTATGCTTACAAGTATATTATTAACCAACAAAAATGTAAGGGATAAGTAACTTTTATATAAAATTTTATATTTTATAAGGGAATAGATTTTTCCTATCTAAATTTTAATATTTTTCCATGTTACCTAAAATATTCCAATTCACTAAAATCTCATGATAAGAAATTATAATTAGAAAAAAGAAAACCATAGCTGGGGGCATCACAATGCCAGATTTCAGGTTGTACTACAAAGCTGTGGTCATCAAGACAGTGTGGTACTGGCACAAAAACAGACACATAGATCAATGGAACAGAATAGAGAACCCAGAAGTGGACCCTGAAATGTATGGTCATCTAATATTCGATAAAGGAGGAAAGACTATCCATTGGAAGAAAGACAGTCTCTTCAATAAATGGTGCTGGGAAAATTGGACATCCACATGCAGAAGAATGAAACTGGACCACTCTCTTTCACCATACACAAAGATAAACTCAAAATGGATGAGAGATCTAAATGTGAGACAAGAGTCCATCAAAATCATAGAAGAGAACACAGGCAACACCCTCTTTGAACTCGGCCACAGTAACTTCTTGCAAGATACATCCACAAAGGCAAAAGAAACAAAAGCAAAAATGAACTATTGGGACTTCATCAAGATAAGAAGCTTTTGCACAGCAAAGGATACAGTCAACAAAACTAAAAGGCAACCTACAGAATGGGAGAAGATATTTGCAAATGACATATCAGATAAAGGGCTAGTTTCCAAAATCTATAAAGAACTTATTAAACTCAACACCAAAGAAACAAACAATCCAATCATGAAATGGGCAAAAGACATGAAGAGAAATCTCACAGAGGAAGACATGGACATGGCCAACATGCACATGAGAAAATGCTCTGCATCACTTGCCATCAGGGAAATACAAATCAAAACCACAATGAGATACCACCTCACACCAGTGAGAATGGGGAAAATTAACAAGGCAGGAAACAACAAATGTTGGAGAGGATGCGGAGAAAAGGGAACCCTCTTACACTGTTGGTGGGAATGTGAACTGGTGCAGCCACTCTGGAAAACTGTGTGGAGGTTCCTCAAAGAGTTAAAAATAGACCTGCCCTACGACCCAGCAATTGCACTGTTGGGGATTTACCCCAAAGATTCAGATGCAATGAAATGTCGGGACACCTGCACCCCGATGTTTCTAGCAGCAATGGCCACAATAGCCAAACTGTGGAAGGAGCCTCGGTGTCCATCGAAAGATGAATGGATAAAGAAGATGTGGTTTATGTATACAATGGAATATTACTCAGCAATTAGAAACGACAAATACCCACCATTTGCTTCAACGTGGATGGAACTGGAGGGTATTATGCTGAGTGAAATAAGTCAATCGGAGAAGGACAAACAGTGTATGTTCTCATTCATTTGGGGAATATGAATAATAGTGAAAGGGAATATAAAGGAAGGGAAAAGAAATGTTGGGAAATATCAGGAAGGGAGACAGAACATAAAGACTCCTAACTCGGGGAAACGAACTAGGGGTGGTGGAAGGGGAGGAGGGCGGGTGTTGGAGGGGAATGGGTGACGGGCACTGAGGTGGACACTTGACGGGATGAGCACTGGGTGTTTTTCTGTATGTTGGTAAATTGAACACCAATAAAAATTAATTTAAAAAAAAAGAAATTATAATTAGAATTGTCAACTGCACAAAAAGAGCTGAATATCAAAGAATTCTGCCAAAAGAAAAAAAAAAAGAAAAAAAAAAATCAGTGTTCAAAGTGTCTAAGTTTCACTCAATGAAAGGTTCACTTAAAGATCATTCCTGCATCCAGAATTTGGATTGACTCACTAAGAGATGTCTGTTGAATAAAAACTTTTTAAAAGAACAGAAGGTATATATCTCTTTTTTGGCATATGAATGAGTAAATTGAATCTGTGTGAGAATGAAAAATCAAGACCTTTTATTGTTCAAAGTCTGAAGAGGACAGCTTGGCTATTTGTAAGACCTGAGCAGAATACTATCTTGTGATTTAAACCAAAGCAGCCATCATTTTCAACCACAAAGAGTAGATTTCCACAGACAGCACATCTAGTAAAGCAACTGAAAAAATGTTTGTATGACTTTCTGCATTGAGGAAATTAAACAACCAATTTGTAGTGAATCTAAGGTGACTGACCCAGTTTCAGTAGACAATGAGAGAATGCTTTTTAATTCTTTAAGTATCTAATAAAAGGAGAAAAGAAATCCACATCCAATGGCAGGATTAGTATGTCAGATCACATTCTCCATGATATGACTGGATAAAAGAGGCTGATGTGTATGTCTTCTGTCCTCAAACAGTTATTAAGTGAAATAAGAATCCTAAGTGACAGCTAGATTTTCTCTGAGGTTCAGGGAACATCTTTTGGGGCAATGGGCTCTGGGACTTCTTTCTATTCCAAGCCTGTTTTGAGGGGCTTCCCTGCTTCCCCACTGGTTCTGAAGCCCCACTCAGTACCCTTCACACACCCAAAAAGCTTTTTTCTGTCATATCTGACCCTGTCTACATAAGCCTTTATCATTCAGTCAACATCTACTTGGAAGCACATTGGCCTGGGAATCAGGGTGCAGATTTAGTCTCTGTTTTGCTCCCTATGCTTGGCTTGAATGCCAAAAGTCATTTACTACCTCTAGCCTTTCATTTCCTCAACTGTTAGATGAGTGGGTTGGGTGAGGCAGGAAGAGCAACTTGGAGTGCCCTGCTGAGACAGATTCTGAGGTTGTCTCCAGAGCTCTCACAAAAGAACATTCAATCAGCAATGTCAGCCAGTGATGTAGAGGAGAATGGTTGACAACAAACCGTCCGATCTGAAATGCACGGTGTTGAGTGACACCTAAGTAAGACATTCTCCCCAAATTATTACCACTATTCTCTCTCCCTTACTACAGATAATTGAAGACTGTCTATCCCATATCCCAATATTGCTTGCTACCCACCATTAGGTATACTGACATTGCATTTACATTGTAAAGGCAAATATTGTGAATTCTATTTCACAATAAGAAAATTCAGTCAGAAAGTGAGCCATTTTCTCCAAACTGTACAGTAAACCCAGAACAATCACTAAATTTAGGAACATTCTTTCACTAATAAAAATCTTATGCATCATATTTACTTGTTTCACAGCTTGTATTATATATATATATACCACGTGCAAGTACTGGATGAGCCGCTAACAAGGGGAGAGAAAGAAGAGAGGCAGGAAGAATAACTAAGGATTCCCAGTCTCAGTAAGTTTTAAATCTAGTAGGCAAGAGATATCCACAGATAGCAGAGGTCAACACACAGATGCCCATCTCAGAAGATGACAGCACTCTTCACACTGGAGTCCTCCTTGCTTCTTCTCTCCCTCATCCACATCCAAACCATATGCAAATCCTGTTGATGGAACCTTCAAAGTCTATCTCAACTCTAACCATTCTTGCCTCTTCCACCCTAACACCCTGGTTCAAACCATTATCTTCTCTCACATGGGCCAATGTCAGAGCCTCCGGACTAGTCTCCTGGCTTTCCCTCTGGTTCTAATACAGTCTATTCCATACAGAGGACAGAAATATATACCTTTACAGAAGCCAATAATCAGTTCATGCCATTCCCTACTCTCACCTCCCAATAACATCCTACTACACTGAGGACAAGATCCAAACCTTCATCATGGTCTAAAGAACTTACCTCATCTGTTCCTTGCCCCCACTTGAGCTGATTTTCCACTCCTCTGCTCCTTCTTTACTATGTTCCAGCCATTAAGATGTTCTTGCTGTTGCTTTAAACCACCAAGCATATTCCTTACCCCAGGGCCCTTGTACTGTTGCTTGCTTTGCATGGAATGCAAACCTCCAGACCTTCACAGGACTCCTTCACTTCATTCAGGCCTGTCTTTGAATGTCACCTCTTCAGAGGGGCCTTTCCTTACCATCCTGTCTAAAATAGCACCGGCCCATTCTCTAACACCTTATCCTGCTTTATTTTTCCCAGGTGCACTTAATACCACCCACCACATCATGCATATCATACTTCTTTTTACTGGTCTCTCCATTAGTATGTAAAATCTATAAGGGCAGAAACATGAAAGTTTGCATTCACTGCTGCGGGCCCCACATCTATAATAGTGGGTGGCATGCACGTAGTAGTTCATCAACAAATACCTGTTCAACAAATGAATGAATGTAGGAAATAGCTAGAAATTGGGAGAAAAATCTGATATTGAACATCAAGGAGCATTATATTATAGTGTGTGTCCCCACTTTTAGATTATCTGCCAGTGCAATGTTGATGTTAAAAGATTTTTCTCAGTTTGAGAGGTGAGCAGCCTAGACAGAGAGGTATGATCACTGCATATAGTTCTAATCTTGCACGTAGAACCTGTTAATTATCTAGCACTCTAGTCAAAGTGTTTCAAGCCCGGAACGTGTCTTGCTATGGTGGAGTGCTGACACCATAAGGGCAGCTTGTATGGACATTTCATTTTGATTCTATTCTGAGATGTCTTAGCAGGGATACAAAGGAAGCCACGTCCTTGAAAGTCCCTTGCATACCAATGCTCCACACTCCAAGAGGCTTTATCTTCTTGTTGCAGCTCTCACAAGATACACAGGTGAGAAATTTAATAGCTCTTCTAGTAAACAGCACATACTGCCAAGCTGGCAAAATAGGCTACCTCAGAGACAGGAAAATAAGTGATTTAGTGGGACCCAGAGAATAAATATCTTTGGCAATGATGGATGAACAAAACAAAATACACCTGCATGTGGTCGTGGATGGTTCAGAGAGTTGATGGCGCAGATTGTTTTTGTTTATTTTTATAATTAGGGAGGGGGTGGGTAGGAAGCCAGGAAATTGAGAGGAATGACATTTTTCTGCGGCAATCAGCTCTCCAGACTTCCCTTCCTCTGTCCTCAGGAACTCAGTGTACTTGGGATGTTCTTTCTGCTTTATCTCCTCTCCCTGTTGCTGTTTTTTTTTTTTTTTTTTTTTAAGATTTATTTATTTATTTGAGAGAGAGGAGAGAAAGTTCATAAGTAGCAAAGTCCATGCTAAGCGTGGAGCCCAACATGGGGCTCCCTCTCAGGACCCCAAGATCATGACCTAAGCTGAATCCAAGAGTCAGATGCTCAGCTGACTATGCCACCCAGGTGCCCTTCCTCTCCCTGTTTAATGCTAGCTTCTAGAAAAGGTCAAACACTCCCGATAACACTGTAACTAAATGACTTTTATCTTTAAAATAATGTTATCCATTTCAGATTATAACTGGATTTCAACAAGCTCCCACTAAGCATAAGCCATGAGCATAAAGGTATACATTAAGGTATACCATTAGGGTATTCCCTAGTGGAAGAAGGAAATTCTAGAGTAGGCCCCTACTGCGATCTCTGAAACCACAATAACTAGCCAGTCATTGTCTTTGTTCATAGGAAGGCTTGAATTGATGAATGTCCAAAGCCAGCTGATCTATAATAATCCAACATAATATTGCTTTAACCAGGGTGCTATAAATTCATAGCTTAATGTAAAAAATGATGGGTTAATTGATGGGATAAAGAGGAGGGAATGATTATTTGTACCAAAATCTCTAAGAATGGCCTATTTCCCTCCATCTCAGCCCATTCTTCTCCTCTGAGAACTGATTTCAGGGGCCGAGGGGCCGAACAGGAAAGTTACATCATCAGGATGAATGGGTTCAATCAGCCTCTCCCCTTGGCTGAAGTATCTGATGGTCTCCAACAGGCCTCCCTGAGCTCCTATAAATGCCATTCCAAACCTGAACCTCCCCCTAGAATATTAGATAGAATATTTTCAAAACTGTGACTCAAACATTCATTATGCTCTATAACTTCGTGGAACTCATCCAAGTAAAATTCCCCTGGGAGATCCAGGCTCTGGGCCAGGAACAGGAAGTTGTCAGGGTAACATAGGGACATGGAGTACCTTGGAGGGATCAGAGAAAAAGTGGAGCTCTGTCACTGACAAGGAAGAAGACTTCTGAAAACAAGAGTCACCCACTCCATATCTGAAACCTTCAGCCATAATTCGTTCTTGGAGAGGGCATTCTGAAAGCCCTCCAGACCAGGATATACAGATAGTGCATCTGTAGTGGGAGCAAGGGGAGGCTGACAGGTCCCTCACAGAGAACCCTTAGTAAATGAACTCCGGCCACTAGGGCAAGGTTCTCCATTAACTTGACAAAAACTTTGGGGCACCTAGGTGGCTCACTGGCTGAGTATCTGCCTTTGGCTTAGGTCATGATTGTGGGGTCCTGGGATTGAGTCCCAGAGCAGGCTCTCCACAGGGAACCTGCTTCTCCCTCTGTCTATATCTCTGCCTCTTTCTGTGTCTCTCATAAATAAATAAAATCTTTAAACAAACAAAACTTGATAAAAACTTCACCTCAAATAAAGAGAAATCTCCTTTTTGCATAAGGTGAGGGCAAGTGTTGCGCTCTAACAGGCTTGGCTTAGAATTTGTTACAGTTTATAAAGGACATTTATAAATGTCCCTATTTAACCTCATAGTTAATACCTGAGAGTAAACATTAGGATGAAATGTGAGGTTTATTCAATACCTACTGCTTAACTGATTAATACTCATTTCAACTCTTTTTAAAGAGAAAAAGTATGGAAACTTTCCCAGGACAGTGTTTAATTTCCCAGGTGGCAAAGAAGGAAACACTGATTTATTTAAAGAGAACAGCAGTTGCTTGCATGCATTTGGAGCATGATAAATGGGAATTTTATATACATAATTATATACACAAGAAGTCTCTTTCCATGTTACCAGACTTTGAAACTTAAATTGTGTCGATAAATGACATTTTCAAGACCCATGGAATTTTCTTCTCATTCCTCATACAGACTTTCATTCTGGGAGTCATAAGCCCTAGTTTGCTTTCTCAGGATCTAGACATCTTTTGTTTGATGTAGGATCTAAACCAAGATACATTTTGTACAATTGAGAAGTGCAGTTTTCCAGCAGTTAAGTTTGCTTCTAAATGTCAGTCACTTTTATCCTGCAGTCTGTTATTAAAGATTTTAAGTGTTGAGGATGTGAGCACAGGCCACATTTGCACACATGCATTTTGTATATTGTCTCTGTGTGTGTAGATTCACAGTCTTATGGTTGGAAGTGACCTTAAACTGCATGCAGAGCAGAGGTTTTCAATCCTGGCTATTTAGCAGAATCACCTTAGTAGAGCTTTGAAAAGTCCTGATCATCAAATTAGTGAAACTCAAATAAAGGCTGTTGTCTTCTAATTGCCATTATGATTCCAACGTCGGTTTCTTGGCTTTGATGTGGCCACAGGAAAAGCTGGGTCTTCACTATATTTGCAACTTCATGTGAGTCTATAATCATTTCAAAATAAAAAGTTAAAAAGTCCTGAAACACAGGTCATATGCTGGACCATTTGAACCAGAAGTTCTTGGCGTGAGACCCTGGAATCAGCCTTTTTTTCAAATCCCTCCAGGTGATTGCAAAGTGAGGCCAATGTAGAGTCACTGATCTTTTCCATCTACTTACCTGATGACTATGTATTTTACAGTCTCCTCACACATTGCTTACCAGTTTAATAGTAAAAACACACATTTCAATTACTGAACAAAATATTTATTATGAGCTTACTAATATTCTAGGAAATACATGTTTTAGGCAGAATGCTTTGTTAATTTTGTAAATAATTCCAAAACTGCGTTTGAATAGACATTAGTTCACCCAAAAGATTTCTCAGCAATTGTTCACAGTGGCAGGAATGGACATATTATTATGGCATAAAGACTTAAATAATTACCATTGTAAATAAAAATACGGACACTTTTCCACAATGAAAGCTGGTCAAAAATAAAAGAATAATCTATTTGTTGCTTAATAGATACCTACTGAACTTTAAAACTTTTGCAATGCACAACTCGAATTTGTCTCCCCAAATAATAAAGAAAGGCAAAAGACCTTACTTAAATGAAGGTCAATTTGCAATAAAATGTATTTCTCAATCTAAAATTCTACAGCTCTGGTATTGAGTGCTGTGTATCAGCCCTATATGATGTTAGTTATTAAAAGACTCTCAGGAAATCGTCTTCATACATCCATATGCATGCAAAAAAAAAAAAAAAGGAAAGTTGCAAAATTAGGGAAGTCCATCATTAGGGCATTGCTTCCTTCACTGGCAAAATAAAGCATATTTCAAATGCTGAAGCCTTCCATGGTCAGGAAACCCAGAGAGGTTTCTTAAGAGACTAAATTGGTCACATAGCTCCCACTCATCACTGGCTAAAAATATGTGTCCAATAGGGCTCTCCACAAGTAATAAGTAAGTCCTCCACATGAGAATAAATGGGAAGCAAGACTGCTGCAGAGGAATACGGTGAAAAATGAAAACGAAAAAAAGAAAAATTCTCTTTCCACGATAATAACTGCCACTGCATGTCCACATATATAATTAGATAGGTAAGCAATGTAAAAGAAAACTAATATCTAATAATTTGTACTTTACCTTAACCTATTGCTTACATTAACCTCAATCATCAAACAAGCCTAAAGATAGTGACTCTGTTAGATTACCACGGGAATAGGGCCTGCTATTTTTTTTTAAGAACGAGTAATATTTTTACAAGTTCTCAGAAAGGCCAATTTAGGACAAACACAAGCAAATATGGTAACCAGTTCAAAGGTATATTAAATGGAGTGCTTTCACTTATATTCATACCTTCTTAGCTCAATTTTGTATCTGATCTCTTTTTCTAGTTACCATTACACTAGAAGGGCAGCCAAATCTTCTAGGCCCATGATCATAAACAACATCTGTGGGGACCAAGCACATAATGAAATAAGCAGAAAAACATGGAAAAAAACCCCATTATAGGGTCTGTGGTGAACAGGTATAGTGGGGGAATACATAATTGTTTGTTTTTTCATTTTTTAAAGATTAATTTATCTGAGAGAGAGAGAGAGAGAGAGAGAGAGAGAGAGATTGTATTTGGAATTGGGGTGCAGAGGGAGAGAGAGAATCTTCAAGCAGACTGTTGAATGCAGAGCTTGACTGTGATGGGGTAGGGAGGAGGGGGGCTCGATCCTACCACCCTGAGATCATGACCTGAGCTAAAACCAAGAGCCTGACACTTAACCGACTGAGCCACACAGGCACTCCCAATTTTTTAATTGATATACAATTAACATATAACATTATATTAGTTTCAGGTGTACAACATAATGATTTGCTATCTGTGTATATTGCACAATGACCACAATAAGTCTAGTTAAGCATTCATCACCACTCATACCTACAATTATTTTCTTGTGATGAGAACTTTTTTTTTAAGTTTTAATTTAAAATCATTAGCCTACAGTGTAATATTAGTTTCAGGTGTACAATACAACATACAGGTGTTCCATACAACAGCTAGTGCTAATCACAAATGCACTCCTTCATCCTTGTCACCTATTTAATCTCCCCACTGGTAACCATCAGCTTGTTCTATACAGTTAAGAGTGTTTCTTGGTTTGCTTCTCTATTTTTTACCCTTTGCTCATTTGTTTCTTAAATTCCACATATGAGTGAAATCATATGATATTTATATTTCCCTGACTGACTTATTTCACTTAGCCTAATATTCTCTAGCTCCAGCCATTTTCATCGCAAATAGCAAGATTTGATTCTATTTTTATGGCTGAGTAATATTCCATTGCATGTATGTATATATCACATCTTCTTTATCCATTCATCAGTCAATGGACAGTTGTGTTGCTTCTATAATTGGGCTATTGTAGACAATGCTGCTCTAAAGTGATGAGAACTTTTAAGATCTACCCTGTTAGCAACCCTCAAGTATACAATACGGTTATTAACTGTAGTCACCACAGGCTTGCTATTTTTAACTGAGATCTTCGACCATATATATACATCCATGTTTCTCAGATTTTATTGTGCTCAAATTCACCTGAGGGTCTTATAAAATGCAGAATCTGGGTCAGCAGGTCTAGAGTAGAACCGAAATTCTACATTTCTAACAACTCCTGGGGGCTGTGACTGCTGCTGCTCCAAGACCATGTGTGGAGCAGCCAAACACTACAGCCTCTAATGTGGGCAGCCAACAGGCTATGCCATGCTAACGTGTCACTAGAGTCACCAGGTGAACACTGTGGTCACCCTAAACTATCTTATCACAACCACTCTCACAGAGACCGTGTCTTTGTGACAGTAGCATCAGTAATTATATCACGAGAAGTAGGCAGTGTAGGATGCCTGGGTGGCTCGGTGGTTGAGCATCTGCCTTCGGCTCAGGGCGTGATCCCAGGAGTACAAGTCCCACATCGGGCTCCCTGCATGGAGCCTGCTTCTCCGTCTGCCTGTGTCTCTGACTCCCTCTGTATCTCTCATGAATAAATAAAATCTTAAAAAAAAAAAAAAAAACCAAGAAGTAAGCAGAGTGGCATAAGATGATAAAGCTAGCCCAGGTTCTTTTTGTCTTTAAATAACTTTAGATCTGTTTCATTTCCTCGTGTTGCCAAATTAAGAACTGTATCCTTTTAAAAGTATAAATAGAAACAGGAATCTAAAATTATGGATTATTCAAAATCTTCTTGAAGTTTTCATAGAATTCTGTGCCTCGATTTCTTACGTTTTAGTGCCTTAGGATGAGATATCCTATTCCTGGCTCAAAACAAACAAAAAGTAATGCTTTATGACTTGTAGAATTGGCATAATAATGTAATTATTATCTCTTTATTATGCCACAAATAGGTCTACTAACCATTACGAAAGAAATTTGAAAGTAAACATATGGCAAAGCACTATACCACTGGTTATTTATTCTGTATCAAAGACTATTTTGAAAATAATAAGATGAAACCTAGAGACTGTCTCTTCCAATAGAAAAGACGTAAAAGCAAGTGGTTCACAGATCCTCATTAAGTTCCAGAAGCCCTGTATTGGAGGCTTCAGGGTTTAGTAGACACCATTCTGGATTCTGATGGAGTAGGCTCCATCTCCTGAGTCAACCAGACCTGATGTAGGGCTAGTGGCATCCCTATGCCAGCCCTTGGCATCTTCTTCTATAAGTTAAGAAGCAATGGTGACTATGACCCTATTCCCTCTAGGAAGTCATGATAAACCCAAGCTCATTTAGTTCAGATGGTATAGCTTACAATACTTTTAAAAATCACTGATTCTCTGACTAGTTCATACATCACACAAAGCTCAGAGCCATTAACTCAGCTTTGGAAAATCCTTGGTACTATCATTTCGATTGCTCACTGGGTAACCTAAGAAACTCATTGTTTACTTTCAAGAGTTTTTAAGGAAGGCAGAGAAAAAGATGTTGGGCAATGATTCATGACTCAGATAAAGCTTGGTGTGACCTCCAGAGGCCGATCCAAGGAACCTAAGAAAGCGCTTTGGTTACAGTGCTCAGAAATTAAAGTGGGGAAATAATATATTTCCACACTTGGCCTGAGTAGCAAAGGGGCTGGTGTACTGCTCCATTAGGACTGGCCGAGCCCTTTCTTATTAACCCAGCTGGCTGAATCTCCATCCTGCCATCCCTAAAGGGCTGCCTCAGGAAGGGGAAAGTTCGGAGTAGTCTTAACACTAAAACATCTGCCATGAAGACAAAGACATGAGTCATCTTGAAGGTCAGGAAAGGCTCACATGATGGCCCTACTTCCCAATGCACCTTGGAAACCGAGTCAGCCAATGAGCTACTGACTGAAATAGGATGGATAGCAAGAAGGATCAGAGTTCATGTTCCTATTCACACACCTGCCAGCTCAGTAAACTAACTGACAAATATAAAGGCCAATCTTGATTCATGTTCCTCCTCTGATCTTCTTGTGCCATCTTGGGACACATGAAGTAGCTGTCCTCTCTTACCCTGTTCTTTGGGTCAGATGTGTGCCCTCCTTTTAGCTCAGTGATTCCAGGACCACACTCCATGACACTTGGATTTCATTTGTCTGGAGTGAAGCCCAGATGGTGGTATGTTTTTTGTTGTTGTTGTTGTTTTTTTTAAGTTTTCTCGAGTGATTCTAATGTGCATCCAAGGTTGAGAAACTCTTTTCCAGCCCGCTAGAAGTTTCCTGGGAGAAACCACTCCTCCCAGATACAGATACACTCTGTGTGGTCAGGGAAGAGGCATAGATGGATATGCGCATCTGTGCAGGTCCATGCTCTGGTGGGTTGGAAAAGCTCTGCAAGGGGGATGCTGGCATTCTCAATGTCATTGAGGAGAAAACTGGACTCAGAGAGGGAGGGAAACTTGCCAAAGTCCTACAATAAGTAAATGGGAGAAATGGAATTCTAACTCAGGGCCTGGCTTTTCACACACCAGTATGCTGTTTCTCTACAATGAAATTGTCCAAACCAGGTATTTCAAACCCCCTGTGACATGAACGTTGTATTATACCCATCTTACTAAATACAAAAACTGAAACTCAGAGAGGTTAAGGGACCTATTCAAGTTCAACAGCTAGATAATTAAATAGAACTTTCTAGCCTTCCTAATATTTACTTTCTGAGGCCAGTCTTGACCCATTAAGTTCTCCTTATAATTCTGTCGTGATGAACTTGATCCTCCCCTGATATGCAGGCTGGGTATCACCAAGGACTAGGTTATCTCACTGGTAAAGAATAAGTGCAATGGGCTGCCACACCAAGCTGCCACTGCCCAAGACTTGAGGGCCCATCTAGCCACAGGCTAAAGACAGAGTGACAAACTCATCCCACTATACTTGAGTTGGCTTCAGTATTAACACTGAAAGCTCTGAATTCTGGAAACCCCTTTAGTCTTGGGAAAACATGGATGGTTGGTCTTCCTAGCTAAAGACAAACCTCAGGGCAAATAAATAGGAGTTAAGAGGGCTGGACCTGGAGCTTTCCATAAAGAGGAGACACTAGTCAAGCCCTAGAGAAGTATCCACATCTGGCTGTGTATTTAAAATTCAGGTGGAAATGTGGAGGTGGTTCATAAAAAACGGTTCATAATTATCACCAAGATAATTTATGGAACGGAAAACGGGTCTTAGCCTCAGGAATTAGTTATTGGCTAGCAACACTGAGTTAATGATTGTAAATATATCATGGTTATAAAACATAAAACATTCATATATTGCTCATTGCACGCCAGGCACTGAGTGCTTTAAAACCCGTAATAACCATCTAATCCTTTCAGGAACCCTGTGAGAGAGGCCCTCATGTTCTCCCTGTTTTAGAGACAGGGTTGCAGATGCCCAGAGAGGTTGACATGCTCAAGGTCACACAGCTAGTAAGTCTTGAGGCCAGGATGGTTTTAATTGTTCATAAGGATTTTTTTTAACTAGGATACCAAACCTCTGACAGGTGTTAGCAATAAGAATTACAAACTGCCTGGAAAAGGCAGACCACATAAAGAAGAAGTTAGGACAAGGAAAAGTATTCAAAGTAGTCCAGTTTTCACCTTGGCCAGGGCAGGAAGAAACTCAAAATGTCTTAGAGTCACTCCCCACTTCCAGCCAAGATATTATCTTTCCTTCTCCTTACCAGAGGACGCATAGGCTTAATGTGAACTGGAAAAATCTATTCGGTCACCTCAGAACTAATTTTTGTATAAAATCTTTAGTTTATTTTTACAACATGCAAATCAGAGGTACAGACGGAAAATTCAATAATGTTATAATCCCGGTGGTGCCCTAGGTCTGGGATGACATTTATCTAGGCAAAAGCACTTTTGTGGTCCTAGGAATGGTGGTTGTGGCATTTTAAAACCGCATTAGACTCTGCTACAGAAATCCCTTCTTCTACTTTGTAAATCCTATGGGGTAAGAGAGAATTTATCAAGTCAATGACAAATACCCTTCAATGATGACCATACTGTCTATCTGGGGCCTTCTGCTCATGAACTGTCATAAGTACACTTTAGAAGGGCTTCTCTGGGACAGCTTATTGAGGCAGGGATGGTGGTGGAAGAAGGGAAAATACACCCCTCTCAGTGAAGGAGGGGCCAAGGTCCCTAGGTATCTCCAAGGGCTGGTAAAAGGCCTGGGCTTCTCCCACCCTTGACCTTCTCTAGGTCTTAACTGACATGTCCCCAGTGAAAATGTGAGTACCCGATGCACAGAACATTAGCAGGTACTTTGGGAGAGAAATTTTCACATTTTCCCATCTCTAAAGTGAGGCATTAAACTCAATGAGTGATTCTCAACCTCCCCCAGGTATCAGGGAAGAGGCCTTTTTGTGACCTACAGATGCCCAGGTTCCCATGAGATTTGGCTTCAATTGGTTGGGAGTAGGGCCCAGCTATAGCAATTGTTACAGCCCCAGGTGACTTGAATATGCTGCCCCTAGTGGTCCCCATCAGTGGTTCCCAGCCGAGGCTGTACATTAGAACTGCCCGAAAAATTAGGAAAAATCCCAGTGCCCAGGCTAGACACGCTCAGCCAATGAAATCAGAATCCTCAGGGGGTAGACCCAAGAATCAGTATTGTTTAAAGCTTCCAGGTGATTCCAACATGCGGCCAGAGTGAGACATCACCAGGTCAGGTGATGGCCAGGGGCGCCTCACAGCAGGAAAATCCTACTGCGTTAAGAGTCTTGCAGTCCCATCCATGTCTAGTACTGTGATTCCTTCTAATGCAGTTGGTTCCCAAATGTGAGCATATCAGAATCACAAGGAGAGCTTGTAAAAACACAGCCTTGTGGGCCCACCCCTCAGGGGTCCTGACTCAGTAGTTCTAGGATAAGGACACAAGAACTTACATTTTCAACAAGTTCTCAAGTGATGCAACTGTCGCTCCAGAGGTCACATTGTGCAGACCACTGCTCTAAGACACAGTGAGCACTGGGTTTCAACATCATTGAGAACAGAACCCAAGACAAGTCATTTTTGTTGGAGACAAATAATGAGGTTAAGAAAAACAATTACACAGGGCTGCTGGATCAGCCCCACAGGCAGTCTGGATGGTTAAGGTGTGATATAGAGACACTAGACATGCAAACGCAAAGCAGATGAGAAGTGAGAAGACAGCAAAGACACACTCCATCTCTGTCCACATTGGGCCTCAAGCCTAGAGCTATTTGCCAGTCAAATCACAGAAGGTAGAAATGTCAGAGCCTGTGCTGATTTCATCAATAATTTCATTCCAATTCTGTCAGAACTCTCCAGTGAATCCGTTTATAAACTTTCAACTATTCATATTTTATGAATTAGGTTATTTATGATAGTTTTCTGGACATATATATTTGGATATATTCAAGCTATGTCTGAACACATAAAAAGTGCATAATCATTGCTCTAAATGATTTGGGATTCTCAAAAGACAGAACCATTGAGAATGAGGAAAAGACATATCACAGAGGATGGATGAGGAGATTGACATGTACTAAGCATCAATTGTGGATGATATATTTGTGTGGCTATATCTTATTTATCAAAAATAGTTTGATAACAGGAGTTACAAAGTACAGATGCTAGAGCCCAGGGTCAGAGCTCACAAATCATTAGTCTAAGTTTCTAAAGCTCACAGGAATAAGAGCCAAGATATGAATCTGGGCCTGTGTGATTCCAAAGCCCAGGTACATTCCACTAACATATCTCTTGTCCCTTACTCCACACATAGCCTGTCCCTTTGTTTCATTTACTCAGAGGCTCTGGAAAATCACTAGCTTTCCTAAGTCAAGGCTTCTCAAAATTTCATGTGATGCTAATCCCCAAGGGAGCTAGTTAAAAATGCAAATTATATGGTGGGGCCTATGATTTTGCATTTTCAAACCGGCTCTCAGGTGATGCAAATGCTGTGCCTCCATGAATCATACTTCTTCAAACCAAGGTTTTAGGAGATCTGAGTTGAAAGATAGCTTTATGTAAATGAGAAAGCAGCAACAAACTTCCAAAAGAACTACTGTAAAGGAGATGTCATTGGCTTAAGAAATGGAGGTTTATTAAGAAATGGAGCAGAGGTGGAGCTTACAAGATACAAAAACAGCTGGTTACATTTTGTTTGTAAATGGTCAATCAACTATCTGGTACCAAATAGGCAAATAAACCATAATCTGTATTGGGTTCAATCCAATGCACTTTCGCTTGGCTACAGTGGTGAAGAATCTGGAAAAGTGATTGACTTGTTGATACAAGAGAGAGAAGTACACCCATGTATGGTTTTAGTGTATGTTTTTAAATGCATTAAGTTTGTACAATGGTGGTTGCAGAGAAATGATATAATGACAGGCCTTCCCCTTACTCCCATGTATGTATAAAACTTGACCTGGGTCTTTAGAAAAATAATCCAACCACACATAGCAATAGTGTTTATGTCAAAACATCTGGATGCTCTTTCCATCAAAAAGTGGTTTTAGGCTAGATCTTGTTCCAAACCAGTGGCACTATTTTTCAAACATTTCTGTGCTTCCAGAATTTTTCTATGGATTCCAGCCCTGACATGGTAAAGAGGAAATCGATTTGGCTGCACAGCAGGCCCAGAGTATGAGAAGCGACACCACGAACACTGTCCTGGGGGGAAGGGCAAGACAAAGTTGAACTGCTTGAAATGAGACTGGAAATCAAAGTGAAATAAGCTGAAATCCCTGGGGACAAGAAGCAAGAGGGAGTGACACTGTCAGAGTCTGCAGGAATATAAAGGGCAGGGAAGCTATCTGACAACAGTCAGGTTTAAACTAAGAAATAGCTCTACAGGCTTCAGTTGCATTACCCTGACTTTTAATTCACGTGGAGTTTCCATAGTACCACAAGTCCAGGTGAAAGGTGAAAAATCCAATCAACCAACTATCTTTATTTTTAAACACTTTTTAAAGGAAAAAACTAGTTTAACCATTGTTATTATCTGAAATAATGATTGAACAAGCTATTTAGAAGTCATGTTGTGTTGCCTTGGGCTCTTAACTTTACCAAAGAACCTGAAAATAAGTCAAGATCATAGCTGAATAAAATGACCTGTCTAGTGAAAGAAAGATAGCTCTTTTAAATTCAGAAAACTAACACTTTTTTAGAGTGTGCTTTACTGAAGAACTAGATGCCAATTTTTCTTGGAGTGAAGTGACACCTAGATTCGATCTATGGATTAGTTTAAATTTTCCTAGCAGAAACAATGCCAAGAGGTTGTCTTTAGACAGTCACTGCTACTAAAGGTTTTATTTCAGAGATCAGAAAGACTAGAGATATTGTTGGCACCTAAGGAGGAGTTTAGGAGAATCCTAATCTGTGGCCATTCTTCTTAAGCTAAATTAAACAATGAGAGCTTACATGCTTTATCTGGACTTCTCAAACACCTACCGTCATGGTTTGAGAATTTCAGCAGTGATGAAGTTTTAAGAGAGAGAGAGAGAGAAAAACATCAATAAAACAGGGATTTGAAATTTAAATCTTCATTAAAATCTTCAACTTTGAAAGATGTTTCACATCACAAACTGACTCTGATCAATTCATATGGACTAGTGTGTTGAGGATTCTGAGGTCTAGTAATCAGACAGTACCAAGAAGTGATGTTTGTTATAGCCCTAACTTAGGATAGTGACAATACCTCTGCCATGAATGTGTCACCCCATTTTGGGACGATACATAGTCAAAGGCTTTATATCTAAGTGAGAAAATTTATTAATAACTTTTTTCTGCTTAAAAGGAGTGAATCTAAGCAACATAGATTTATTTTAGAGAAAATGAATGGACCAGCCAGGATTTTCTGCAAATCATAAATGCTGTAGGATCCCCCCGTCATTATACAGCTAGCTGTACATTCACCACGAGGAAATGTTAATCAATGGGGTGACAAACGAAATAAACCCTAGAAGAGGTAGCAATCTTATATTGCCACAAACTCATCATGCAGGAGGCTGATCATTTCCTTTACTAAACCTGCATTATGCTAGCAATTTGATTGTCATGGTTCTGTATTTTCATTTTGTATTTTTCCCCCTATGATTGTAACTTGGCTTCAGAAAGAAAGTCCAAATAACCTAAGGAAAGGCATGATGATGGTACACATGGACCCAGCTGATATTTTTTCATGATCACAAGAGAGAAGACAAGTTACTTTGCAGTAATTTTCTCCCTTTTATGCACTTTCATTGGTAATGCAATAAATACATTTCTTCATGCCAAAATGTATTCACAGCATCCTGCTCTCATGCATACCCGTGGAAAACTCAGTGAAGCCTGCTTTAGCCTGTTCCTTCTCTCAGGGCATAAAGCTCTGATAACATGGATTTTAAACTATCATTTACTATACCTGGTATTTGTATTGTGCTACGCAGAAATTATTAAGACAAACTTTAATAACAGAAACTTTTCAAGGAGTTGGTTCTCCTGTTCAGTGGCATGTGATGATAATCATGCTTTTTTAAAAAACCGGAATCCCGGGGTGTAAGGAATCAACAGGAAACTCAAATTTCTATGAAAACCACTTCTTTTGGTGAAGTGGAGAATTCACCATTTAGTTTCAAATAGTGAAGAACATCACCAGTGTCTGAATGTGCTGTTTCATTTAACTTCCTTTTCTTGTGTGTATCCCACATTAGGATTTTGAGGTTCAACCACATTGTATAATTGAGCTGAGCACAGGCTGCAGTATTATGAATAGTAAATATTTCAGGAATTCGCAAAGAAACACATCATTTCTAATCTTAACAATTTCCCAACATAATGAATTCCAACTTAGAAGTACATTATTCTTTAAAAATAAAAAAAGCTAAATCATATTCAAAATAAGAAACTAGGACAGTAAGTTAAAACAACAGTGAGAAGTAAAAGGAAAATTCTGAAGATATATAAATAGTAATTGAGCTGAAGGATAAATAAGGTCCATGATTTATTTCCTCTTCTTACTTAGCTATGCATCAGCAAGCTTACCCTCAAAACCAAAGAAGTGAATGAACTAGTATAGAAGGAAATCAACTGTCTTTAACTTTGGCACTTGCTTGTTATCTTTGCGGACTTCCTCTACCACTTGTTTAATAGAGGTAAAACTACAAAGTATGGTTAAAAGATGTTATGTATTGGTTTGGTATCATTTCAAATCTGCTTGTTTACAGCTAAAATGAAGTTGTTTTAGTTCACTTATGACAAAGACCAAAAAAGAGTTGTTTTTATGTAAGGATGAAGTAAATTGTGTCAGGATGTCATCTCATCTGTCCTCACTAATGAGAATTCAAAAGCTGAGCTGCTAAGGGACCCCACTGGTGGTGGTTTATCAATAAAAACATAGAAAGAAGCAACTATGGCAGAGTACATTTAGACTATAAATACCAAGAGTTTGTGAGGACTGTCAGATGTTCAGTCTGGGTGAGATAAGCCTTTGTTGATATAAAACAGCTCTCTGAAATAACAAGATTTCATTTTTTAATGGCAAAATAATAGTACATTGTATATGCATACCACATTTTCTTTAACCATTCAACTATCAATGGATATCAATGGTTGCTTCCATATCTTGGCTATTGTAAATAATGATGAAACATAGGGATGTATATATCTTTTTGAATTAGTGTTTTTGTTTTCTTTGAGTAAATACCCCATAGTGAAATTCCTAGATCGTTTGGCATTTTTATTTTGAATTTTTTGAGGAAACTCCATACTGCTTTCTACAGTGGGTGTACCATTTTGTATTCCCAACAAAAGTGCAGAATGGTTCCCTTTCCTCATATCCTCACCAACACTCATTATTTCTTGTCTTTGATACTTGCCATTCTGACTGGTGTGAGATGACAACATGGATGAACCTAGAGGGTATCATGGAAGTGAAATAAGTTGGACAGAGAAAGACAAATACCATATGATTTCACTTATATGTGGAAAGGCAAAATAAATGAGTGAACAAACAAAACAACAGATCTTAAATACAGAGAACAAATTGGTGGTTTCCAGACGGAAGGTGGGTTCAGGAAGAGAGGAAGGTACACCTTCACTAGAGGTACAAATTTCCAACTATAAAATAAACAAGTCATAGTGATGAAAAGTATAGCATGGGGAATATAGTCACTAATATTTAATAACTTTGTATGGTGATAGGTAATAACTGCACTTACTGTAGTGAGTACTGAGTAATGCATAAAAGTGTCTAATCATTCTGTTGTACACCTGAAACTAATACAGCATTATATTTCAACTATACTTCAACAATTTTTAAAAATACTTAAAAATTGAAAAATAGATTAGGTCTCTAAAGACCTTGGGGCAATTATCTCCTGACATGGTAAAGGAGACTCTTTTACTGACAGTGGCATAAGAGCAATCTCCTGAGAAGAAGATCATCTTGCCCATCAACACCAGTACCATCATTTCCTAGCAACATGCTCTAGCAACAAGGAACTTTTGACTTTTTGCACTGGCAGCTAGAGCTCAGCTATTGGTTGGCTAAGCTATCTCTTGTGAGTACTGATTCACATAAGGTATACACCTCAACTGAATTTGGACATTATTCCTTTCATCTCTCCTTGCCTGGAACAATAGTGTGATTAATCTATTATTGATTTGGAGTATGTTATTTCCTTAGTAGTTTATTAAGAAACATCATTCTCTATGACTCTGGATTGTGAAAGTATTACAATTCCCACAGTGAACCTGTGTTAAATAAACTATTGGCAAAGACAATGTCAGTTTCTGAACATTAATTAATCTCCCCACCCCCAAAAAAGATTATTTTAGAAAGGCAAAAACATGACTCTTTTACAAATATAAAATGAAAGGTTTATTTAACTCAAAATATAATATGTAATATATAATATATATTGCAATCCTCTGCTCCAGTCAGCTGGTAGTTTTCCATTGCTCACTGGGAAATGTGAAGTTGATACAATCCTCTTTGGGCCTTTTCCCCAAGACTGAGGCCTTTTTCCTGCCTGATGGCATCTGTGCCTCTGCCCTTACTGGCTGTGTTGTAGACATCATCACCCAGGAGTCTCAAGGGACATTTGCCTCCCTTCTGCTCTGAGCACTCTTTGCTTATGCGTCACCAATTCTCACTCTCTCTCTTCCAAGCCTGGCTCAAATAACCTTCCTGTGGAACCTTTCTGACAATCCACCTCCACACTTTGGACTTGCTTCCTCACACTTGTGTCCATGTGACATGCTGTCTTACTTTATCGTTTCCTGTCTCCTATCATCAGACTTTTCATGACATAGTCTCAGCATCTTGAACAGTGCCTTACATGGACAGACCCTGGAAAAATATATTTTCCAAAAAGTAAATTCAAGAAGAGGGTAAACAATAAATCAAGGTCCCAGAGAAGGTGCAGTGGAGTTGGATGGGGGCACACAGGGAAGAAACCCACTTGGGGGGAGTGGACCAGCTGGGAAGAGAGCCAAAGGAAGGCAGCAGTCTTCCCCATGTCAGTCTACAGGCTCTTTTCTTCCTTTGGCCTTCACACATGTACTTCTGGGGTACCTTAGGATACTGGGTGCAGGATAGGCACAAAGCAGGTCCCTGCACTGCTCCCATCCTTGCAGAAGCAGCACCCCTAATGTGAGGCCATAGAATCCAAGGTGACACCATTGGAGGTCACCAAGCCACACTA
Organism: Vulpes vulpes; assembly: GCF_048418805.1. NCBI lineage: Eukaryota > Metazoa > Chordata > Mammalia > Carnivora > Canidae > Vulpes > Vulpes vulpes. Next base: position 143,400,053 of record NC_132780.1, read on the forward strand.
CTGGGGTGCCCTCTCCCACTGAGCCTCCTCTCCTGATGACCACACCCCCACTGTCTATTCCCATGACCCTCTCCCAATGACCCCTTAACCTTCTCCTACTTGACTATCTTCCTATGACCCCCCCCTTCCTCACAACTCCAGAGGGAGGGAAAAAATGTTATTTTAAGGGGTTATTTAAAAACATATAAAATGTATGTATATGCATAAATATGTATATATATAAATATATATAAGATTAAAAGTTTTGTTTCATTCATTAATAAGGGAACTACTAAGATATTAAAACCAGACTAAAAGAGAATCTAAGGTATAAACACGTACATATTTCAGGAATGTTGAAATGAATTTGGTTAATAGATATGTTAAAAATCAAATGGTAGGCCTAAAATGGAGTCACTTCTGCTAGTGCTAGGTCTCAGTAACCAAAGAGAGATTTAATTACAGTTTCAGGGGCACCTTGGTAGCACAGTCAATTAAGCAGTCGAATCTTGATTTTGCTCAAGTCATGATCTTAGGGTCATGAGATTGAGAGTCTGCTTAAGACTGTCTCTCCCAGGGCGCCTGGGTGGCTCAGTAGTTGAGCATCTGCCTTTGGCTCAGCTCATGTGATCCTGGGGTCCTGGGATCAAGTTCTGTATCAGTTTCTCCTTCTGCCTGTGTGTCTGCCTCTCTCCTGTGTCTCTCATGAATAAATAAGTAAAATCTTTAAACAAACAAACAAAAAAGACTCTCTCTCCCTCTGCCCCCTCCCCTATGCTTTCTCTCTCTCTCTCCAAATAAATAAAAAATCTTTAAAAAAATAATTACAGTTTCAATCTTGCCACAAATGGAATCTTAAACCAGTCCATCAAGAATCCCTAATCACCATTAGTTAGGTAATCTGCAAGCTAGACTCCTGCCAGCCTCTATAGGGAATAACCAACCTGCTTTTTTTCCTGCTACTTACTTTCTGTCTATAAAATCCCTTAGCTTGGTATAGTTCTTTTGAGCTATTTTCTATCTACTAGATTAGATGCTGCTCATTTCACGAATTGCTGAATAAAGGCAATAAGATCTTTAAAATTTACTCAGTTGAATTTTGTTTTTTAAAAGATACAAAACTGGCTTCTTCCACAGTGGGGGAGATAAATATATTGAACCTTCACTAGAAAAATTCATTTGCATGTCTGTGGGCAAGAACATTTGCATTTCTGTCTGTCATCTACAATTTTGGTCTTACATAGTTCAAAGACAATGAAAGAATCAGAGATCCTATGGAATCAAATAACCAGGAAGGATATGTTAGACAATGCCTAGTTTTCACTGATGACACTCAGTCTTTTTGGTTCATTTCAAAGTCTTTAACAATTTTCCCTTATGATATACTGACTTATTTTATAAATTTGTTCTCTTCATGTTAGTTAACCTTTACAAAGAACTAAAGAAAAGAGCATGAAGGAGAACAAAGAGCAAAAGATATAGGGGATCAGAACTTGCTACCCCAAAATGTGTCTCTTTGGCATGTAGATTATTTTAGGCTGATTATTTTTAAGAAACAGGTCTCAAGAAGAAACAAAGGCTCCTCCAAATTGCCTAAAAGAATTTAGGTAAAGGACTTGTTTCAGGAAGGGAGTTATTACAACAGTAACTATAGTATAATATGAACTAGAATGGGAGACAGGGAGGAGCTTTAGCAAAATCTGTTTGTTAAAATTCCTCTCTGTGTCCTATTGTTCCTAAATGGCCCAGCAAACATTTGTTTACCCAGCAAACATTTACTTTTTCATTTTTTTCTGTGAATTGCTTTTTTTTTCCCTTTGAAGTCCCAGAGCCCTACTCCTTCTTAGTCCAGAATGACACATATACCTCATTTTGCCTGATTGTTTTTGGAATCTCTCATGTTTATGTGGATTCCCCATATTGTTTATAGTTAAATTTGATTTTCTCCTGTTAATCTGCCTCATGTCAATTTAATTCTTAGACCAACCAAAAGAATCTTGAAAGGTAGGGTAAAATGTTTCCTTCCAAACACAGATCATACTTCCACAATGTAAATTTCCTCCCTGATTTTCTTCTTTTTTTGTGTGTGGTCAGATAAGAACCCACAACTGTCCCGGCCCTTTCAACATCACTTCCAAGAACACAAACATAAAGAAAGAGGAAAAGTTAGGAAATATAAACTAGTTTTTAAAATTCATATAGGTTAACCGTAAACTAGATAATCTGACGTAACTCCAGGTTCTACAATAGTCGCTAGTTTGTTGGTAACCAAAATACCATAGACTCTTGTTTCCACAGCTTGTGTGGCAGTTGAGCTGTCTGATTAGCTTCATCTAATTTGGCTTGAGACCTTAGAGATTGTCTCCCAAACCTGCCCCTTAGACTCTGTAACATGATGCATGCTTTCTCTTGTTCTCTGGCCAAGCATGAGGGTACCTATTGTCTGAGAAGCTGCTTGAGAACTCCTCAATGCAGCCTCTGCTACTGATCCCCACCCTGAGAGTTCTGATGCCCCTACCAGGGGCATTACCACCAAGTACCTCCCCTAACTACCATCTCTCAGGAGCCAGGGAGACCCCATGTTCCCTGGAGTCCTTGGTGGGCCAATGTTTCAGGAGAAATGACCTTATCTCATATAATTCTCCCTCTTGCTCACTCTGCTACAGCCACATCAGTCTCCTTGCTATAATCTGAACCTAGTGGTCACACAGCAGCCTCTTCTCTTGGTCCAGACTGTTCTTTTTTCAGGTACCAACATTAGCCATTCCTACATCTCCCTCAGGTCTTCCACTCAAATATCACCATCTTACTGAAGCCTTCCCTGGCCATCCTTCCTAAAATTACAAGCCTTATCCCACCCTGATAGTTCCCATCATTTTGCCCTGCTTCTTTGCTTATTTTCTTATCCATTAACATGGTCCGATATAGTACATACTTTTACTTATCTTATTTCTTGTCTGATGAAGGGGAGTGGAATATGCCATCCCAAAATATGCATCTTTGGCATAAGAGTTATTTTGAGCTGTTTATTTTTGAGAAACAGCAGACACCGTAGAATATCTGAAAACAGTCTATAAGCTACTCTTTTGTAAAAGAAATTTACATAAATTAAGGAAATTTCCATTTGTAAGTGTCTTCCTCTCCATACCAGGAAGAGAAGCATGACAACACGTCACAAGGAAATCTAATTAATGAAGAAGGCACTGACTTAAATCTGCATAACAACCTTGTCCTTGTTTACTGTGCTTTTCCTGGTAACCTCTCATAACTACCCCCCATGCACACACACACTGTAACACACATACATACAACTTCTTTATCTTGGTCATTAGCAGAAGATGGTATGTAAGGTGGGAGTTTGGGCCACCCTGAAGGAATTTATCATTTTTCCCAGGTATCTCTCAAGTAACACATGAGATATTAAACTTCTATCTATTTTTCTCTTGTTAAAAGTGCTTTTCTTTTGTTAATCTGCCTTTTATTACAGAGGTCTCAGCCAAGAACTTAGAAGGGTAGAGGGAAAATTCTTTTTCCTCCCCACACTGACTTCCTCCATCATCATGGAATAACAGAGACGGAAATTTTTGTCTGCTTTGTTCACTACTGTATGTCTAGCATGATGCTGAGCACATAATAGGTGCTCAGGTAAGTACTGGTTAGATGAGAAAGTCCCTCTCCCTAAGCACCACCTCTGTGTGTGTGTGTGTGTGTGTGTGTGTATGTGTGTGTGTGTGTGTGTTTAATGGAACACTTTCTGTAACAACAGCTTCTTCAGTGTTTTTGTAGCTGAATCTCTGGTATGGAGCTGGTAGTTGATAGCTATAGCAGGCAGGCCACCCTCCCTATCTCTTCCCCGGAGGCACTTTCCTCCAGTACAGATGACCTTATACAAATTTTTGCTGTCAGGTTGTTTGTCCTACTTGCCAACCCACCAGGCCAGTCTTAATGGTTTATCTAAATACAGATAGGAATTTTGAGCATTTCTTTCATTTTTACTCTCAGGCATATTAAAAAGTACTGGTGACTGTCAATAGGAAACTGAATTTCTTCAGTGGTCTTGCTTTTACTTCCTTACCATCAGTTTCCAACCTCATAAGTTCCCTGGATGAAATTTGAAACTGGCCCCCATTCAAAGAGGGCAAGAAAAGATTGAAGAAAAAGGCACACCACTCTAGATTGGTAGGTAGGTTTAATAAGCAAGGAACTTACATATGAGTCCTGTCTTGGGTGGCTGCAAGATGAGTAGATCTCTGTACCAGCCAACAAGAATCTTGAAAGTGTATACAGAGGTCTTAATTGGGTCCAGTCACAAATTCAGTCCAGATGGTCTCAACAACACATTGCTCTCTCAAGGCTACATCCTTGAGCTCCTACTGTGAGAATGGTGAGCAGAACATACATTCCAAGGACAGGGGAGGGTGTGAGGAACCTGACTTACCAGGTCCAGCTTGCAGGGCAACTGGAGGCCAAATCCCCTTGATGACCTCTTTCAATTCTTACCAAAGAATTTAAAATCTCAATTTATAGATTTAAAGGATCTATTTACTTTAAGCTCTCCATGTATTTGTTCTTCATTTCTCTTCCTTAATCATTGAAGGGGCTCAAAACAAGTCTCCTCAAATATGCTGCTTTGGGATACGGATTATTTTGAGCTGAAGGCAATTGAGATCCAGCAGACTTAAGAAAAAACTTCACTGCTCCCTTAAACTACCTAAAAGAATTTAGATGGGAGGCCTGGCCCAGAAAAAGAGCTATTACCAAGACATAACTTTTTTTTTTTTTTTTAGATCTATGACCTATCTGTATGGTAGGACAAATATCTAATTACCAAACACCTGCTCTTCTTTTCATCCTGTGAATCACCCTCCTCTCCTTTGAGGCCCCGGGCAGGCCTATATCCCATTCTGTAGCCCAAGATGGCATATAATCATCATTGCCCCAGCTTGTCCTTGGGTCTTATATTCTTATGGGGCTTCCATACATGCATAAGTAAATTTGCTTTTCTTTCGTTAATGCTTTATGTAAATTTGATTATTAGACCAGCCAAAAAACCTAGAGGGGTAGAAGAAATTTTTTTCTTCCTAACATCATCAATCATAAGACATAGTTCACTTAGCTAATTATTTGATGAGAAAATAATTAGTTGACTATGGTTTAAGGAATTCTAGTATACAAACTATAAGCACATTTTAGACAACACTAGGTAACATTATTGGTGACTTTCCATGTCAGGCATTTTGGTAGCTGCTCTCCCTGTATTATTGTGGCTTGACTTTCAGAACAACCCTATTAAGTAAGTACCTTTATTGTCTCCAGTTTGTAGATGGGGAAATGAGGTACAAGGAGGCTTAGGTAATTGGTTCAAGATTACACAGTTGGATTGATCAGATCTGGGTCTGAACTTGGGTTATTTGATTCTACAGCATGGGATTATAAATATGCTTTCCTATAGCCACAGCAATCACCCAGAATCAACACAGTGTGGTTCCTGCTCAACTTCTTTGGCCGCTGTCCTAAGAAACCTGGTTCCCTTTTCTGCTACCCTGTCTCTCAGCTTGGAATAAATCCCACTTTTAAATCTTCTGGACAAAGTCATGACCTTTCCAAATGGCTCTCCAGGCAAAAATACTAAGATCCTGGATGCCTAAAGTATCAAGACATCTTTCTACCACCCTGAGAAGAAGCCATTTCTCTTGGGCCCCTTATGGCAAAAATCCCAGAGATCACTGGCCATCCTCTAACTCCCACTTTTCCTTCAGATTTCTTCTCCTCAGCCTACCTCCTCACTTCCCCACCTCCCATAAGCGTTTCTCTTTTTTCTTTTATTTTTAATGATCTTGGACATATGTATCTTGGCTGATGGTTCAACCTTTACAGAATTACATGGGCTTAAATTTCTAAGCCCAAAAGGGAGAGACTTCTGCCCGAGGTGCCATGTCAGCAAATGGAAACAGAGAGTTTTTATGTCCCTGTAAATGCTAGGCTTTACCAGAAACAGGGTATTATCCAGTCAGCCAGTCTCTAAAAGCCAACCAACTTTGGGCTCTGCACTTACTTCCTTGTTCCTTATTCTTTATCTACACTAGCTTCCTACCTTCTACCCTATTTTCCAGTTCTCCAAAAAGGGTTAAAATTTGTTTGTAACACCTACATCGTCTTTCTTCATCATTTTTGTAATACATGCAAAATTAAATGGAACATGAGAGGGGACTTCTGTTTATAACATTAGAGGGCTCATAGTAGAGAAGCAAGCATTTCAACATGTAAATTATTACTGGTACAGATTAAGGGATGGTTTGGGGAATGGAAAAGTCTTCACTGAATGTACTATCAGGCATGCATTTTATTTGGTTATTTTTCTTCACAAGCCATTGATAATGCTAGGCTTATAAGTCATGCCATCAAATGGAATTACTGTATTTTTTTTTAAAGGAGAAGGTTCAAAAGAACACCTGTTCTTACCAAAAAAATATCCAAAATATCTAATGACAGTCTGAAGATTACATGAAATGCTGACCTATTTAGAAAGCTTTTGAAAGCTCCAGTATTAAAATTATGTCACTGTGGAACTTCAAAGGCTTGGCAGGTTAAGATGAATTTGAAATGTCAGTTCAAGATCAACCTAAATCATTTAATTATTCTCACCCATTATTTTCAGTCAAGATGGAGAGTCATTCTTCGTGGGTTTTTTTTTCTTTTTTATGCTGCTGGATCTTCTATCAAAAGTAACAGGTGATCTCCTCTACACATCATCTTTTAAACTAAGTATGGGATTTTTCTTGCTGATTTAATTTCTTACTCTTGAAATAGGTATAATCTGAGATTATAAGATCATAAAAATAAACTACATGTAGGCTGAAATGTTTTTCTCCTTTTCTGTGTACACTGCAATTTCCATTTTTTGATTACATGGCTAGAAATTAATTCTAGCATTTTGAAATGCACATATGAGCAAAAGACAATGAAAAACAAATGTATATTGGCTTATATTTTCCTAAATTCCTCTTCAAATTCAACTGGTTCCAACAAACTTTACTCTCTGCTCTAAAATGCTTATAGTACCCAGATACATAACTTAAGAGATTTTTATCTTTTAGTCTAGGGCAGAGGTGGGCAATTTTTTTCTGTAGAGAGCCCTTGGGCTTTGTTCTTTCACATTCAGATTACCTTTCTTCAGGACATGGTCCTGAGCACACATCTCTAGTCTACACACATTGACAAGCCCTTGCCAGTGCCTCCCCAGCACCTGTAAGTACCATTCGGACTTCTAACCTTGCCCTTTCCTTTGTTTTGACTGATCTTCTATCCTGGTTGTTCTGTTTATCTCCTTTATTCATTCTTTTTTTTAAAATAATAAATGTATTTTTTATTGGTGTTCAATTTGCCAACATACAGAATAACACCCAGTGCTCATCCCGTCAAGTGCCCCCCTCAGTGCCTGCCACCAAGTCACCACCACTCCCTGCCCTCCTCCCCTTCCACCACCCCTAGTTCGTTTCCCAGAGTTAGGAGTCTTCCATGTTCTGTCTCCCTTTCTGATATTTCCTTCTTTACTCTTTTCTACTTACTCTGTGCCCCCAGGAAGCTACCTCCATGGAATGCATCCCACCAGCTCCCCAATCTCCTGGCTGAGATCAGCCAATGAGGAGGCCCGAAGCAAGAGCTCAGTGGGCAGTGAAAGTCTTGGAGGCATGTTTGCAATCTTGTGTGACTACAGCTCCCCCTAGGCAAACTATCCAAGCATAGCAGTTCTATTTCTCCTCCTTGCTCCTTTGCTCTGAGGGTAACACTTCTGTACTGTTGCTGGCCTGAATGCCTCAATACCCAGCTTAGTTAGTATAATACTACTTACATTTCAGTGGGTAGTCTCTTCATTAAAATCTCTTTATTTAAAGTTTCTGAGTGATTCTGTTTCCTGCTAGAATCCTGACTGAATCCTGAACTTTTACCTTTGTAGTACTCCTGGAACTCAGTCAGTACCCAGCTCCAATACATAGTTCTCTCTCCATATTAGATATGCTTTTCCAGGGTACCATATGAGTCACCTTTGGCATCACAGCCTTGTCTTTGCATGCTTTTTCTTCAATTTATACTCACTACTCAGTGAGCTATCTTCTGAGGATTTAACTCAAGGGTCTCAACTTGAAATATATGGACCTATAAGGTTGACATGGGTAGATCTGGAGAGGGATACATGCATGTTCCAGCACTGTATAAAAAATTGTGCGTTTCTACATTTTTCCAGGGGAGAAGGTCAGAATTTTTCATCAACTTCTCAAAAGACTGATGACCCAAGTGGCTAAGAATTAATTTTAACTAAAGACTGAAAGGAATATATGCAAGAGGGGACTTGTTCTACCATTTTAATTAGTGGTATATGATTCTTACAGTGTTTTTACCCTAGGCAGTGAGTTCTGACAATTCCTTATTTACAATGAGAATCAACTCTGTTGGGTGTCAAAAAAAAAAAAAAAAAACAACCCAATTCTAAACAACTGGGGAAATAAATTAAGCAAGTAAAGATGGTAGCCAAAATATCACCCTTATTAATCACCAAGGCAAATTCAGGATGAATTAAGGAACTTAGTAAGAGCCAAATGGGGCTGGCCAGACTTACTCATCTAATCACAATCCAAAGCTGGGTCCTCAAATAACAGAAAGCACAATTCAAATCCATTTAGACAACATGTAGATTGTCTTGTTTACCTAACTTGAATCCTGGATACCCATTGGTGTGCCAATGCCTGACAACTGGGATAAGATTACTCTTGGACTCATCAGGCTTATGGTGGAGATCAAGATGTGCCTTCCCCTGAGGCACATGAACTGAATGTGGGAACAGTGGATGTACCTGAAAAAAATGGGGTTCTCTAAGAAGAGAAGGAGAGATGATGGTGTAAAACCAACAATGCCCAATACAGTCGTCACATTCAAAGGTGTTCCTCCTTTTTTGACTGAATGTCTCTATATAAATAACATTTTGGTCTATCATTAAAATCTGGAGGGGAGATACTGAGGAGGAGTTATTGGGTAATGGACATTAAGGAGGGCACTTGATATAATGAGCACTGGGTATTATATGCAACTGATGAATCACTAAATTCTACCTCTGAAACTATTTTTTTTAAAGTCATGCCAACTACTAGCTCTCAAAAGAAGAGCTTTGCATTTCTCAGCTAATGTCCTACTGGATCCTTTTACTATCAAAAATCCATTATCATTCCAACTGTAAAATAGGGAAAAGAACATTTGTCCCAAGGATACTATAAGGTAAGTGTTCTGAGCTTATAAGAAAATTAAAGTAAAATGGTATTTTGGATCTGGAAGAGACATAAGTGATCCTGAGCTCAAAAGAAAGTGAGTCCCAGAGGAAGGGAGTCTCTTGTGTCTTACCACAAGAGTGTATAGGGGAGCTGGAATCAGCATCCAGGTCTCCCACTGTTGGGATGGTGTTCACTTGATACGTCATCAGTCATGAACATACCCTCACAGTAAGCTACAGTGTATTCACTGCACAATTTAGTGTTGTTTCATGAAGATTGCTTTCTTTGAGTTTATAAGAAATTACTGTTAATTAATTTTCATTGATTGATATGCATTTTAGTTGTTGGCAGGTAAGCTAAAGTTAAGCTACAGAGTCAAGAAACATGAAACCCAAGAATCTTCTGCTTTTATTGGGCTGGTATTTTATTTTCGCACAGTAAGAACTAACTAGTCCTTAAGCAGAGGAAAATGTATCACTACATTTGTCTCCACACATTTCCTTATCTTCAAATAATGATTCAAAGAAGATGATGATACAGTATTTTATAATTTAGTAAGACACAAATAAGAGAGACATGGGCACCTACCTAACAGTAGCAAACACAGCCTTAGGGCAGAACTTTTTGACTGAGACCCTTGATATATGAGAAAAGAGAATATGAGTCCATCTCTGTCTCTCTGAATTTCTATGGTGTGCATAATCATGTTCTATCTGGTACTATTTTTTAAAGATTTTCTTTATTTATCCACAAGAGACACAGAGAGATGCAGAGACATAGGTAGAGGGAGAAGGTGGCTCCCTGCAGGAAGCCTGATGCGGAACTTGATCCCAGGACCCTGGGATCACAATCTGAGCCAAACGCAGATGCTCTACCACTGAACCACCCAGGCATCCCTCTATCTGGTATTATTATTTTAACATTTCATATATATTGCTCCAGCTCTTTAATAGAGAATAATTTTAATACTTTTAGTATCCAATTCACAAGTCATATTTGTGTGTGTGTGTGTGTGTGTGTGTGTGTGTATTTGTGCATATACATATGGAAAGAGGGGGAGGGAGTGATGTTTAATATTTGCCGTATAAATGAACAGATGAAATATGAGGCTGATAAATTGTAAAATCCACAACCACTTTCAGTCCTATGAATCTAGGCTTTTATTTTATTTTTAAAAATGATTTCTTGATTCCATAGGTCTGACACGAAAGAAGCTTAAATTTTGACAATGAAAATAAATGAAACCAGTGTGGAAATTTCACCCCCTCCTATTTTAAACTTAAATTCATTAAGCCCACCTCTGTTTGCCTGATATAGTCCAGCATTTTTCTTTTTTTTTTTATCAAACTATATTTCTAGCAATAGAATTTAGAATATAAAGAACACTCCATATTTATGCTTCTCTGTTAAGGTTCAGCAAACTTTTAAAATAAAGAGCCCCAGAGGAAAGTATCTTGGGCTTTGCAGGCCATAGAGTCTCTGTCAAAACTATTCAACTCTGCCAATCACAGTGCAAAAATCACCAATACATAGGCAATATGTGAAAGAATGGGTGTGTCCATGTTCTGGTAAAACTTAACTTACAGAAACTGAAGTTTAAATTTCATATCATTTTCACATGTCATGAAATGTACTTCTTTTGATTTCTTTCCCAATCATTTAAAAATGAAAAAAATGTTCTTAGCACAAAGACCAAACACAAACACGAAGTTGGCCAGATGTGGCTCATAGGCCTTGGGCAGCGAACCTCTGTTCTATGACATTCCCACCTGTTCTGCTTGCCACATCTTTCTTTTCTTCTCATCTATGAATTTCTTTTCATTCTCCAGTGTGTGGGTCAAATACCATACTTTCTGGAATAGGTATCCATTCCTCTCAGAGGTTCCCCACGCTTCTTCCTTTCTGCTCCCCAGAACCTTTTGGTTCTGTCCCCAAAGGGAAACTTGATAGACTCAGTTTTGTCTGCTGTTACGTACAATCTTCATAATACGATTCTCTGTGATCCTATGCCTAATTCCACTCTTCCCCCTGCTACACAATGCCTAACACAGAATCAAGACTCAGTAAATGTTTATTTAATTATAAAAATCAATGCCTTGCCTCTTTCCAAAACCTACCTAGAGAATTGATAATGAAGTCAAAGCAGAGTGCTGAGACCACACAACTTGGGGTGAACACATCATAGAAGATGATGCCACCACTGAGGCTGGGCTCGGAGCCTCCTTGTTAAAACACAAAGGTGACAGTTACAAGGTCTTATCAGAAAGGAGGAAAGAGCAGTCCCTGGGTGGCTCAGTAGTTGAGCATCTGCCTCTGACTCAGATTGTGATCCCAGAGTTCCACATCAGGCTCCCCGCAGGAAGGCTGCTTCTCCCTCCACCTGTGTGTCTCTGCCTCTCTCTCTCTGTCTCTCATGAATAAATAAATAAAATCTTAAAATAAAAAAAAAAGAAAGGAGGAAAGGGACCACGTTTACAGAAGCAAAGTTCTATTTCCCCCTGGCATTAGGTTTTAAAAGCATTTGTTCATGTGGAAATTTGTGCAGGGCATTTGGTGGCAGCCTAGATACTGTCCTGCATGACAATTAATACTGCAAAAAAAAATGTGATTTTTACATTGGGAAATGCAAAGGCAATTCCATGAAGAAAAAAGATCCTAGGATGCTGCTTTCTGAGCTCTGATTTGAAACAAAGATAGAACTTAGAACCTACCCAAGGCAGACTTGGGGACCCACATCCTCCAGCCCATCTTCCTTAATGCTTCTTCTTTAGAGTCAGAGACTCATGGTTGATAGGCTGGAGGTCCCAGGCTAGATCTCTGGCAAGGGCTGGCATTTCAAAGAGAACCTATCCATAAAGTTGCTGGTGGGCTCAAAGGGGAAGCGTGATGCTCCTTAACCACTGGTTCAAGCATTTAATTAAGACCCCAGAGATCTCCTCCACAGAGCCTAGTGGAAGTGGTTCCAGCCTGGAAAATGTTCAGAGTGGGCAATGCCCCATAATGGCAGGAGGAACACTTCCATATGCTTTTCTAACATGACTAAATCAGAGTAGCATAACTCCCAGTGGAACAGGCAGGGTGAGTCAGCTGTGAAGTGTAGTTCCAAAAGAAAGAACAAGGGACTTGGTGTGCAGCACTATTTATTATTAACTAACCGAGGAAGACCATCAGAGCCAAGAACCCAGCTGTCTCTTTCTGGCAGAAGTTAGCTCCTGGGGCAGAGGGCCTCTTGAGGTCACTCCCAATTTGTGCTATCAATACTATTTAGTTGGCATAAATAAGGATCTTCCTGCTTGTTACAAAGCATTTGTATTCACTCTATCTAAAATTGTATCAGCCCATTAGGGGACAAGTTACAAAGATGAAGGCTACATCTTGGCCAGACTGGGAGATCAAGGAGGAAAGAAGGGTAGAGGGTGGTAGCTCAGAGCACAAAATGGGGAGTCGACAAGACCCCAGAAGTTCAAACCCCTATATGACCAACTTATTAATTATATAACCTTGGGTTGCTCTATCTGCTCCATGCTTCCAATCCCCAATCTACAAAATAGATACTGACAGTGATCTCATAAAGTCATTGTACGATTAAAAGAATTGCCACATGGGAACCACAGAGACACTCAGAAAAATGTAGGCTACTCCTCTAATTATCTGCATACCCACAGTATTGGTCACAGCAGTTGGCACATTGCAGGCACTAACTGAATATGTGCTGATAGATTAGCAAATTTCTTGCCATGAAACTGATGGCCATTCATTTGCTAGTCATGGTGCCAGTTCAGAGAGGCTGAGATTGGCCTCAAAGATGCCATGAGTTTCATGATTTGTTTATAAATAGTCAAGGCTTCTCATTTATAAACTGCTTCTTATGAGTGAGTAAACACGAGACAAGGAATGGAATGTGACGAAAGACAACTTAACCAACATTACTCAGCATTGACAGCTGGAGCTACAGGCTGCTCAACGAAGCCAGCAGATACCTGGCCCAAGGCCTAAGCTGCTCAAAAAATTGTGGGTGCGATTATGATCATCATTCTACGGCTTAAGCTTGAAATCCAGTATTCTGGTGATCCTGTCCAGATCGAAATGCAGGGTTTATAGGAGTATTAACCACCTGAGATTCATATAAATCCCATACATATTGAGATGTATGGACTTGAGGATGGTTCAAGGAGTCCTGTATTCTCAAAACAGTTACTTATAAACTGTGAAGCTAAAAAGAGCTGCCATCTTTGGTTGGTTCTGCAGGTTGTACACTGCACAAGCTTCAGGGCACCAGTCACATGAACCAGGAGGCCCTTAGGGTTATGAAGTGTACAAATCAATGCCACAGCAGCCCTAATAACAGTACTCAACTATGAAAATTTACTCCTTGTTGAAGATACTGAACCCAGAAGAGAAGTTTCTTAAGAACACAACTGGTATCCGTTTTAATTAGATGTCTGACAACAAGTTGGCTTACTGTGCTGACAGAGAGTTGATTCTTTTGGAAAACTGCATCAATTATACTTTGGGTCTATCTACAGGCTTCTGAACCTAAAGTAAACATTGCATCAATTCATTTGATTAGAATAGTGGTATGATACATGAAATGGGCCTCCCAGGGTATGGTAGCCAAGTGTGGACACAATGAGCTTTGTAAATATGATATGATTACTCACGCAAATGTGTTCTGGCCCTAGTTGAGGTGCACATGGATCTAGAAAACAGACTGCAGTGGAGTGAGCATCACAAAACCAAAAAGGATAAAGAAGTCTCCATCAGGGAGGACAGAGCTGGCTCATTATGTGGGTAAGTGAAACATGGGCTAGAAAAAGAGCCTCCTTGCTGCTGGGGATGAGAGGCTGATGTTTCCAGGCACCACACTCTCCAGACACCAGATACCTGTCTCCAAAAATGATTAAACTGCTCTAGGTCTCTAGAGCGCCATCCAAGAGACAGGGGGTTCTGGAAAGCATGGCTAGGCAACACAACTACATCAGCTCAGTGACAGTGAACCTTTTAATGATTCTGGGGATAGAACACAAAATTATAAGCTCCAGATAAATGAATTGTGAGGGTTTAAAGTATTTTTTTTCTCTGTAACTCATTTTAGCTCAGGCAATCTCATGTAATCCAGTTACAATATGTGTTCATGTTTCCTGATGAATGTGCTTTTTATGGTTTTATAATAGGTCTAAGAAGCATTCTCATTTAAATTAAATGATGTTTGGGGGATTTGAATAATTGTCATGATTTAAGCCTGACTCATTATTAAATAAAAATACTAAGTTCTCCTCTCCTTCCTCCTTACCCTGATCTGCAGCCTTAATGGCATCTTGTTCCCAGGTAGAAAATCATGAGGAAGTATGATCATAGGCATGAATGTTGTTATTGATGATGTCCCTATTAAATATAATTAAGCTGCAGGAAATACTCATTTCAGATCACCGTGTCCTTGGACTTGCCCAGGTATCTTGGGGGAAGGACTGCTCGACACTTTTCTTGCAGTTCAGCAGGCAGCAGCATTTCTGCAGCTGAAGGAGAGAAGCCTTTGAAGAAATCTTCCAAAAAGATGTCTCAAAAGGTATATATTGAGTTCAAATGTGTCTGCTTCTGTGGCTATCCCAAAATGGCACTTCTGCAACATCAAAAGCAAAGAATGCAACCCCTCGTGTCAGGTTAGTACACATCTTTAGTCCCTTCTCTGAACTCTGGCACTGGATGCGTTTTAGATTTCAGAGTTTTTCATATTCTAAAAGGAATTATGGTGGGTCTGTCAAAAAATACCCCTACCCCAGAAAAGTGTGGGACATCCCCTGTAATCTAATGGATTAACATTTCTGCAGTAAACTATAAGAGTTACCCCAAGGGGTAAAGAAAGACTAAGGAGTTCCACACCAGTAGAGGTTGGGATTTGCTGCCAAATGAGATTGTGCCACACTTCAGGAAAAAACATTCAGTATTCACAGCTTTTTGGATTTCGGTATTCAGCGTATGAGGAATTGATCACCAGCCAAATGTCCCAAGGTGTTATGGCCAAACTGCAGAGCAGCGGTTCTCAAAGTGTGGTCCTAGTGTGGCAGCATCAGCATCCTGGGAATATGTTAGAAACCCGAATTCTCAGATCCCACCCCAGACTTACTGGATCAGGAACTCTGGAGTGGGGGCCCACCAATCTGTTAGTAAGTCTTCTGGGGGACTCTGAAACTCACTTCAAGGCAAGAGCCATTCCTGGAAAAGTTCAGCATAAACACTGGCCTAGTAGGAAAGAGAAGTGAGTCCTGGTTAACTAGCTGTGACACATAACCTTTTCCTAAGTCATTTTCCCATCTGCCAAGTGCGGATGGAGTCTATCTGCCCTTTTTGTTTAGCAGGCTTGTTAGGAAGAGGTAAAGAGAAAGCATGTAAAAGGGCCTTATAAACTGTAAGGTACTGTGTGTATATTAGTTATTTTAGGAAGGATTAAAACAACATCAGTATTACATGGAACAGAAGTTAATTAGCAGATCAAGGATATATAGTAAGGGAAAATAAGTAATTAAACATGTAAAATGGCACTTTTGTGCCTGGAAAAATGATACAAGAAAAATATACTCTCAGGACGCCTGGGTGGCTCAGTCCATTAAGCATCTGCCTTTGGCTCAGGTCATGATCCTGGGGTCCTAGGATTGAGCCTCGAGTCAGGCTCCTTGCTCAGCAGGGAGTTGGCTTCTCCCTCTGCCTCTCCCCTACTCATGCTTGCACACTCTCTCTCTGAAATAAATAAATAAAATCTTTAAAAAAAGAGAGACTTATGCTCACAATGTTTCCTACCTCAGGTGTCCTGTCTCTGGGAGACCCTGAGTCGTGTTCTCACTCAGTTCACAATATAATACGACAATACGCGAAGAGACTGAACTATATGCAATGAAGGATGTATATGAATGCATTTTCACATGCCCCACCCCATATCATTCCAGAAAAGGTAAGTTTGAAATATAGATGACATTTTGCTGTTTGGAGCAAAGAAAACAATCCTGAGAAGCAGATATAACGATGGAAAGAGCCAGAGCCAGGAAACCTCTTTTCTAACAAGTGAACGAGGCAGCTGTGGGCAAGTCCCTCTGCTCTCTGGGGATCACCTCCCAGCTCTTAGCACTGCTATTCTAGGTTCAGTTGTCTTAGCTGCTTTTTTTTTTCCAGTTCCTGGTATTAGACTATAAACTAAAGGCAGGGGTGAAAATACAGGAGTCCTGGGGTGCCTGGTTGGTTTAGTCAGTTAAGTGTCCAACTCTTCGTTTCTGCTCAGGTCATGATCTCAGGTTTGTAAGATCAAGCACTGTGTTGGACTCTGTGCTGGCTGTGGGGCCTGCTTGAGATTCTCTCTTTCACCTCTCCCTCTTCCTTTCCTCCCTTTCTTTCTCCTTTTCTAAAGGAAAAAAAGAAAGAAAGAAAAGAAAATACAGGAATCCATTGAGAATGAACATGAGATGAGCTGTCTCCCATTCCATAAACCCAGGTGGAAAGCAGAAATACAAGCTGAATTGGGTTTCAGGGTATTGAGCCTTTATATAGTAATCCTACTGTATATTATGGCTCCACCTTACAGGCAAAGATTTTTATTTGCAGTTATAATGGTTATTGATACTATTAAACAAAAAGTCTCACAAAGGAAAGCTCAGTCCATACAAGAATTCTCCTCTTTTCTGTGGCCACAGTCCAGTGACTGAACTTCAGCCAAGGTCACTGCATCCTCTTTCTACCTGCTCATCTGGGATCAGAGGTGAGAGCATACTGCTGTCCTATCCAAACTCTCCAGCACTCTGTATCTTATCTGGCAAAGTCATGTCTTCAAGGGCTTTCTTGGCTTCAACAACTACCCTACAAGCCCTCTGAGGCATTGGCTTATATTCTCTAACGCATGCTTTCCAGTTATTACATGCTCATGCAGGAAGCAATATAGTGAGATGGCTAAGGATAGGGTCCGTTGGGCATTAGACTGCCTCTCAATATTTAATTTACACTTTGGTTAATCCATTTAACTTTTCCAGGCTTGATTTGCACAACTGTAAACTGGGAATACTAGTAGCTCCTTTCTCACAATGTGACTGGAAGTATTAAATTACATTATTTTTTAATATTTTATTTGTTTATTCACTAGAGACACACAGAGAGAGGCAGAGACACAGAGGGAAAATCAGGCTTCCCACAGGAATCCCAATGTGGGACTCAATCCCTGGACCCAGGATCATGCTGAGCCGAAGGCAAACGCTCAACCACTGAGCACCCAGGCATCTCTTAATTACATTCTTTGTAATTAGACTGTAATTAGGTAACCTAGACTGCTACCTAGAACAATACCTCACATAGCAAGAACCCCCTGATCAAAATGTGGTGTCCATCTTCTAGCTACTACTTTCCAGCTTCAGTCATGGAAACTACATTCAACTAAGCCCTGGAATAATCAGGAAGCCATGGTGAGGCAGAAACCTTCCCCCTCTTTGTTTTTCTTTTTTTTTTTTTTTTTTAGATTTTATTTTTATTATTTATTCGAGAGAGAGAGAGAGAGGCAGAGACACAGGCAGAGGGAGAAGCAGGCTCCATGCAGGAAGCCCGACAACGTAAGACTCCATCCCGGGACTCCAGGATCACACCCTGGACTGAAGGCGGGACTAAACTGCTGAGCCACCCAGGCCGCCCCCTTCCCCCTCTTTGAACCAAAGATCATAATACCCATAAGAAGGAAAGCAGTTCAATGTGTACTTTACTAAACTCAAGGAAGTCCAGGGGCACATTGTGCAAATGATGCAAACCCAGCAAAATAAACTCCAGGTGAGTTTAGAGACATCACACTGCCTATCTAGGGTGGTTCTATTAATAAAAGTGCTCTTGGGTGCATGATTTCATTTAAATACTGCTGTAGTCATCTTGTGTTTTCATAAGGTTCTTGTGTTTTTTAAGCAAAATAAGACCACAGAGAAAGTAGTCTAGAGTATCATGTCAAAATAGATTCTAATTGTAGATGAACAGAATAGCCTGTATATGGAAATGGAAGTGCAAACAGAAAGCAGATTTTTCATTACAATTGATTCCCTGGGAACAGGTCAGAAAAAAAAAAAAAAAAGCCTAAGAAAAATAAACCTCTCTCCTTGACAGGTTCACCATGAAGTTACTTCCTATGGCCTCTAGGTGGTGGACGTGGGTCTGTTGGGGGGTGATAAATTGTTCACCCTTCAATAGCTACAGAGCTTGGTCTTCCAACCAGTCTTCAGTTTTACAGAGAATCTCTGATAAGCAATATTTGGTGCTAAATGCTCTGTGGGACAAAGGACAGAACCAATCTAAATCCTCTCCTCAAGGAGCTAATAGCCCTGTCTGAGAGAAACAAAGCTAGATTAAGAACTTGAACACAAAATAGAAAGTAACAAAAGTGGTGAGAATGGAGACAAAACACAGGAGGAGTTTATCTTAAACACCTGGAGAAACAACCCGGGAAAGCTTTGTGGAGGAGGAGACATTGGAAGTGTGCCTCGAAGAGAGGAGAGTTGGGAAGAGGTGACTGAGCAAAGAGGGGTGGTGAGGGAGGGCTACCTAGGAGTTAGACACAGCCTAGGCAAAGGCCTAAAGGTGGCCACTTTGCCACTTCCTCTTTCCCAGCCCTTATACCTTTGAAATGAAATAACTCTTCAACAACACCATTTCTTAAATCTTTCTTTTTGGACAAGGAAAGTTTGAGTCCCTTAAGGTCAGAAGCACAGTTCTAGACTGCTAGGTGTTCTTCACTCTCAATATGGTGTCTGAGTCCCGCCACTCAACGCAGACTTAACTGAACATACATATGAGTTAATGAATGGATGATGCTCTATAAGCTGTGCTGTGCAATATGGTGGTCACTAGCCATTGATTTAAACTTAGAGTAATTAAAGTGAAATAAAATTTAAAAATTCAGTTCCTCTGTTGCACTAGCCACTTCTTAAAAGCTCAGTAGCCATGTGCAGCTAGTGACTACCTTCTTGGACAGTGTAGATACAGAATGTTTCCATCACAGAAAATTCTATTGGTCCTACTACCTAGAAGGTAAGAATTCTCTCAAATGTTTATTACTGAGTACAATTTTAACTGTCTCTATATTTGTTTTATGTTTTCCTTTCTCTCTTTCTCTCTCTCCTTTTCATCTACATGTACTGATCATTTTCTTGTTGGTCCCTCACTTCCCTACTCTGCTGTGGAGTCAGTATGGACCATTGGCTCCTACCATTCTTTCCCAGGCTCCCTAGACACTGGATACCTTAGCAGGAGACTGGGTGCAGTGGGAAGGGGAGGGTCTAGCTCCACACACTCCCCCCACCTCAGCTTTAGGAGGCATCTCTGGGAGTGGCTGAATTTTTCCATATTCTCAGCAGCTTCCTCAGAGGTTCCAGGACCATCAGTAGGGCCACCAGCTGCTGGGACTGTGGACACATCTTCTCCAAGGCCCTTCCTCTCTGCAAGTGCTACTAGAGTCCTGCTTTGTTCATTTCCAGTTTGTGTCATAGCTTCCTGTTCAGCTCCTCAGCGCTTCACACACCTTTCAACTCGTTGTCAGTATTAAACTCCTTCTATTGAACCATCTGCTGTGAGGTCTGTTTTCCTGCCTGAACACTGACCAATATATTATGCTTATCCAAGTATCACATTTGAAGACAAGCAGTTATCAGTGGAAAATTAGCAAATGTGAACTACCTTTGCAGACAAGAAGTAAACCCTGGAGGGATTACATTCCTGTATCTCAGTGCAATATAATTAGTATTAGTTATAGAGAAGACATTTTTATTATCCTACAACCCACTGAATTTTTGTTAACTTTTATTGCCACTGTTCTATTTTCTAGAGGAGGTAACCGAGTCTCAAAGAGGCTATATAACTCATCCAATGACGTATAGATACAAAAAAAGTGAAACTCAAAGATAAGTCTGTCCCATGACACAGAACAAATGAGGCCCTGCACAAAAGTAATACATACTATGTGACTCCATTTATAGGAACTTCTAGAACAGGCAAAACTTATCGAGGGTGAAATAAGTCAAACAGTGCTTGCCTCTCGGTGATAGGGAGATTAACTGGGAAGTGATACAAGGGAGCTTTCTGGAGAAGTGGTTTCTTTGGTGAAAGGAGTATGGGGCACATAGTTGTATGTAGATTTGTCCGAATTGTATAGTTAAGATCTCATACTATGATTGTATGTAAATTTTACCTTGCAAATAAAACACTGAAAAAAAAATCCAATCTCATGAAACATGAGGAGAGAGGGGAGTCATGGATCAAAGAATATTGGCAGAGTGCTGGTAATGGCTGAAGCTGGGTGACAGGACCCATCATACATGCTGTTTACTTTGTACGTGTTTGAAATTTTCCATAACAAAATATCATTAAAAACCATCCAACGAATCTCTAGGTTTCCCTGACTTTGAGGCTCTAGCTTTTCCTACCAACCACTTTGCTCCAAAAATGTTTTAGGTCTACTCAAACATGGGAGGACAATTCCAACCCAAGGAAAATACAGAAGAGAGGTTCAAATCCACAAGGAGGGGAACTGGGCAACCAACCAGAGAAGCCTCAGCATCCTACGACATGCCAAGGAATTGCTTTCAACAGAAGAAGGACAGTTGCCCTACTCCAAATTTGCACCTTTTCTAACACCATAAATAATCCGCAGGCTGGAAAGGGTAGAGCATGACTGGTAGGAAGAAGGAGAAATGCAAAACATTTGGAAACCCACAAATGAGTCGAAATTCTAGAAGCAGAACATTTTGTAAGCAACTTTAGAGGAAAGTGAAAGAAAAAAAAAAGAAAAAGAAACAACACAAAGAGCCCAAAGACTAAGATCAGGCAAATACTAATTATTTAAAAGAACAAAAAATTTCAAAGGTTCCCCGTGACCACAGGATGCAGTCTGAACTCCGCAGGAGGAAGGCAAGCCAGATTCTGTGCGAACTGCCAGGGCAGCTTCATCTCCAGTCTCTCCTGGCTCCTTCTCTGCACTCTGTTGATAGCAAAAGTTTTGTAGCTATTTGCACTCAGCCTGCTGTGCAGCCTCCCCGGTTTTCCTCCTGCTGTTCCCCCTCACTAGAATGTTCTTCTTCTCTTTCTATTTATTATTTCAGACACAGCTTAGTAATTATTTCCCTCAGGAAGGGTCCCTAGAACCTCAGGTCCCCGCCGCGATGCTCCCACGGCACTAATGATAGTGAAACAATCTGCTCGGGTACCAGCCTCCACTTCATCCTCAGCTCCTCCATGGCTCCATCCCGTGATATGCATCTCTCTGCTTGCAGTACTGTGTTCAGGGTTTAGGGCTCTGCAGGTGCATATAACTAGTCTGGAGCTGGTTGTCCTACATGGTGTGTGAACTACATGGTGTGTGAATGCAAAGAAAATGAGGTAGTGGCTTTATAGCCTTCCTGAGGCTGCTTGGGACTCATCAATGCCCTCCACCTACTGTCTCCACTGAGTGCAAAAGCCCTCCTTCAATTAGGTTGCCATGTTCTGATGGAGGAATATTTCAAGTGAGTATTGAGATTGCCAAAGAGCCTCTATCACTAGCAGGTCAGATGATTTTCGGGTGGAAGCTAAAGGGATGATGGCAAAATTCCTCTATCACATAATAAAAAGTGCTTTTGTCAAACATCCACCTCAATGATCCTTTACCTTACAAAATGATAAGAATAAAGAGAAATAATTGGGCACCTGGATGGCTTGTGATTGAGCGTCTGCCTTCAGCTCAGGTTGTGATCCCGGGTCCCAGGATCCAGTCCTGCACTGGGATCCCCACAGGGAGCCTGCTTCTCCCTTTGCCTGTGTTTCTCCCTCCCTCTCCGTGTCTCTCATGAATAATAAAATCTTTTTAAAAAACAAAAAAATAAAGAGAAATAACACCATTATTCAAGCCCAAGTGAAACTGAAAATTGACCAGACCACTCTCTTTGAATGAATTCTGGTTAAAATATTTAAATGTTAAGTGTTTGCTAGATGTTACAAGCAAAACCATTGAAAGTGAGACACGGGAAAACCAGAAGGGGTTTTCAAGGCAGTTGATGTCAAGAATGATCTTATTCAAGTGGAAGAATCTTGAAAAAAATTCAGGGTGGAGAGAAAGAACACAAATTCTGTGTCACTGACTGTAACATTGTGAAACTGTTCCATGTCCCACCTGACAACTTTGTTCAAAACTGTTACTATTCTATAAATCACAGACAAAGGGAGCACCAAATATACTGTATGAACAGGACAATGTTCCCACTGTACTTGTGGTCCTTCTAGAACACTGATTCAAACCCTAGGGCCAAGGCTCTCTAAATAGAAAATCCAACCTTTTTACTTTGCTTTACATAAAACATAACTATAGGTAGGTTCTCTGTGGAATGCGACATTTGAAATTTTCCTATTCTCTTTTGAAGCTTTTTACATAATGCATTTATGTTTAGTTATTGATCTGTTATCATTAAAAATCCAACAAAAACAAACAAACAAAAAGACGAAGGTTACCGTAAACTTCCACTGCTTTACAGAAGTACAGTTGAGTCATGTTAACCTCATTTCCATTAAGATGACTAGACTCTTAGGGGACGGCGCCAGCAGAGTGCTGAGAAGAACTTTACCTTAGAGTCCTTAGAAGTAGGTAGATGGAAGCAGAGCGAATTGGGCCCGGGAGCACTGAGACTCATTTTTGGAAGAATATTGATCTTCAGAAAGTTATTTTCTTTCTGTGTCCTGATACATAAAACAGCAATAATAACAGCTCACTTGTATGCAGCTGAGAAAACGTATGTGAAGTGGACAGTAGGGTATCTGGATGTCATGGTGGCCATATGAATGGTGGGGGGAATGGAAATCTTTGGGGATGACCCTGCGCAAGGCAGTTGAGGCAAAGGCCAGCCAGGCCCTGAATCCACACCTATGTCAGAGGGGAAGGTGGGTTCTGAGGACTCAAGCAGCCTGGCACATACCCCAGCTCCATTTCTCCAACTCTCAGGCTTGGGCAAGTTTTACTATTACCCTGTGCCTCAGTTTCCTTGTTTGTGACATGGGGTTGATAACAGTGCCTGCACTTCATGGGGCTGTTGTAGGGAATGATTCAGGTCACAAATGGGTTCCCCAAAGATGCAGCTGCTAAATAGCAGCTGATGAGAAGGAAGGGCAGGGCAGGGCTGGGGCAAAAGAATTGGTATCCTCAGACCATAGTGTTTAGGAAGAGTTACAGCACCTGGCTTTGTTGGAAGCTGTGCATGCAGAGGGTGTGTGTGTGTGGGGGGGGGGTCTTTGCTTATGAGACCAACATGAGTAGCAGAGTGGCCACATGAATGCCATCTCTTTCCTTCTTCAGAGGGCAATCTGCTCTGTTCTTAGGGCCACATTTCAAATCTTGAGAGCAAGAGCTAACAAAACCACAGACAAAACTCTCATTCTATCCTAAGGAGACCTGGGCTAGATGACTGTAGAAGCTGGAGGATTCATAGCCCATTAAACTACCAATCACAAGAGTACTGATTGCTGGAAGATGTCAACTCAGAGGACTGTAGCAGGCCAGTGAGATGACAATACAGAGTGTGCTTACTATGCTCACTGGTAACACAGAGGCAGAGAGGAGGCAGGCTTTGAAGATGGGTGCTAATGTATAGTAGATTCTCAGGAATCATTGATTGAGTACATGAATGAACAAGAAAGAATCAAGATTCAAAAGTTTTCAATAGGCTTAAATTGTAGGTCAAAAATGCAGATGAAATGTAAAGGGGATAAATGTTAAGCTTTGCCAAATGGTGGACATTTTACCTCACAGAAATAAATGCAATGAGGATTTAGGAGGTATCTCAAGTAGTAGCTGAATAGATAATCATATGATGTGATCTAAAAAATGCGGGCTTCAGCCATGTTATGAATGTCAGAGCAGAAACAGAGCCCCTGGAGCTGGCCATGACCAAGCCTCATGGTGCCCTGTCTTCAGAGTTAGGGCGACACTCCTAAAAGGAGCTCCGCTTAGGCTCTGGGGTGGTGCAAAGGCAAAGCACCAGTAAGAGTCTGAAAACTGTGTCCCCGGAAGACAACTCAGGGGACTGACCATTCTTAGTCTGGAAAAAGAAAGACTTACTGGGGACATGAAAGCTGACTTCAGCTATTTAAAATTTGAAGTGCCATCAAGTAGACGATGAACTAAATTATATTCTTAAACTGAGCAAGTACTATTAAATGTCTGTATTTACAAAGTCCTCATTTTACAAATATTGACTACTCGTTACTTCCGTGCCAAGCACTGTCCTAGATACTGGGGAAAGGCCTCTGCCTTCATGAAGGTAACATTTAATGCATGACGGGTCAGACAGCCAATAAACAGAGAATAATTTCTAGAAGGATGAAAGTGTATGTGATGTGTGCTTCACAGATTTGCCTTTGAATCCAGTAGGATATGCTTATTCTTCGTTGTTCCATTAAGGAAATAAACATAGACTGTAATTCAATAAAAGGAAGAAACTTCTTCCAACAGAGGATGGACTCTGTCAAGAAAGTAGGGAACTCTACCGTTGGAAACGTGAAAAACAAAATCTGCATTGCCATCTTTTAAGGCTGTTGTGGGGAACTACTGAGGATGAGTTCAAAATGGATCAATGGTCCCAAAAGCTTTGGATTTCCTAGACCAGTACAATTGAAAACACAGCAAGTGCAATAGAAGATCACCAAGTTTTTATATTTCTAAGTACATTAATAGAAACCCTACTAATATTAACACCTTCTCATTAAAGAAAGGTCATTTTTAGGGGCTTACAAAAAAGAATGAAACAATATCAGAATAAAAAGCTCTCTAAATAAATTTGGTTATATTAAAGTTTCATAACATTGGGCTTACTTTTCTAATTTTGCAAAAGACCATCAAAAATCTCATTGTAAGACTAAAATGGTCCAGAGCCTAAAATTTGAAAACAGAACCATATGACCTTGAGATTCTTCCTAATAGTTGTCCAAGGAGTACGCACTACCAAAATTTAGTACATTTGTTTAAGTGTGGGGTTTTGGAGCTGGTGTCTGTGAATTTAAAGCCACAGCTCAAACTAGCTACAGGAAAGTTACTTAAATTTCAGTTTCGACTCCTCTAACAATGGGGATAATAACATTACTGACTTGTGGTGCCATAAGGATTTACTGAGGGGCGCTTGGGTGGCTCAGTTGGTTAGGTGTCTGCCTTCAGCTCAGGTCATACTCCCAGGGTCCTGGGATTGAGCCCCAGGTCAGGTTCCCTGGTGAGTGGGGAGCCTGCTTCTTCCTCTGCCTGCTTTTGCTTTCTCTCTCCCCCACCCCCACCCAGGAAAGTGAGTGGAATGTAGTAATCATTTAATAAAAATGCAGTGACTGTTCCTTTTTCTCAGGTCTTCTAACCCAAGGGAAATGGTGAGCTTAGGGGCATTTCATACAGATAATGGGGTCAGTACACAGTATTTTCTAAATACTCCAATTTTGCATGAAGAAATAGATTGTCTTAGGGCGCCTGGTTGGTTGAGCATCTGACTCGGGTTTCGACTCAGGTTATGATCTCAGGATCATGAGATTGAGCCCCAGGGCTGGCTCCACTCTGGGCATGGATTCTGCTTAGGATTCTCTCTCTCACTCTGCCCCCCTCCTCCCACCTCTCACTCACACTTTTGCCTGCACACTCTCTCCTAAAAAAAAAAAAAAATTTTTTTTAAAGAAGTAGATAGCTTTATTTGGCAGGTAATACTTGAACCTTGCCCCCATTGCCAGAGAAGCAGACAAGCATCATGGCTGGTTCCTAAAAGGATGGTTTTCTCTTCCTCCTCCACATTATTCATTTCCCTAAGCTCCTGCCTCTGCCTTCTGTTACCTACCTTCTCTGGCACTTACTGGCTTCTCCATAGAATGCCTGGCCCCTTATTACTTTTTTTCTTCCCTCTTGGAGCCTCTTTCACATTCTTTTTTTTTTCTGTTTTATTTTAGTTTGTCTTTGTCTAGTCTGTGGTGATTGGTGGAGCTTCCCACATTCTCTCCATATTCTCTTTCACCTGCCTGTTTTCTCCCCAGTCTCCCAGTGGTACAGCTTCCCCTCACCTCTTCCCCACCCTGCCTGCTGCCACCCCCAGTATGGCCAATCTGTTAGCAAACTTTCAGAGTAAATCAACAAATCTTGCTCCATTTCTTTGGCAGGCAATGGAACATGTCTGAATGCTGTGGAAATGTGTAGGTTCTTAGGCCTGTGACTTCAAGTCTGAATGCTAAGTAATATGCAAGATGACTTACATGTTTGAAAGCTGAGCCACCAGTCAACTTTCCATGGCTCATGCTCTGTGACAGTGCCCTGCAGTGTCTATTCAAAAGGATGCACTGTTCTAACAATAGCTAATGCTTCTCTTGTTTGGTAAGGAAGTGATACTGTGTTGTTATTAACAGTGATCAGATTTAAGTCCTTGACAGGTGCTGAGCACCCTAGAATTCAAGAACTCTATTCGTCAGCAGCAGTAAATCTAGACAAAAAGGTGCCAAAATAAGGTCTTCATACACAGGTCTTAACCGAGAGACGTCAGTGGAGTGTCTATGATTTGGCATTTGCGTAAATTAAAATGTGCTGATAGGCCTGCATTACTTTTCATTAGTGCCTAATGCCAGTTCCACATTTATGACTTATCATTTCAAAATGTGGCTGGGCATGCTAGGAGAATAAAAGCATGGTGTGGTATAATTCTTGAACACAGTCCAATGGATAAAAAAAACTGGTCCAAAAGTTAGGACACAGATTCAAGTTGGAGATTTCTCATTATAGACATGGTTACATATAACTGATTCTTCAAGATCTTCACAGAAAAGTGGAAGTTTCTCCCTGCCTGAGATACTGCTATGCTCTTTATTCATGCCCTCTATTTTTCTTTTCCTTTTAAATTTTCTATATAAAAAAGTAAGTCACATGGGACCTTGTGGGATACTGTAAGACTTTTTGCTTTTAGCCTCAGTTAAATGGGAGCCAATGGAGTGTTGTGAGCAAAGGAGACAGAGGATCTGCTTTACCTTTTAAACAGCATCTTTCCCATTCCCATGTGGGGATCAGAGCAAAAAGGAAGACTATTTAATAGGCAACTGCAGTGATTCAGGGAAGAGGTGATGGTGGCATGGATCCACCAAGGCAGAAGCAGTGAAGATGGTGAAAATGGTAGGAATCATTTATTTTGAAGGAGCAGTAAAAGGGGGCGCCTAGGTGGCTCAGGTCATGATCTCAGGGCTGTGAGATCGACCCCCACATAAGGCTCCATGCTCAGTACAGTCTGCTTAAGATTCTCTTTCTCCCTCTCTCTCTGCCCCTCCCCCTATGCACTCTCTCTGTCTCCCCTCCCCCCCAAAATGAATAAATAAATCTTAAAAGAAAAAAAACAATAAGTGAATTCCTGGATAAACTGGTTGTGCCTTACAAGAAAAAGGGAAGAATCATGGGTGACTGTAGGAATTTTGGCCTGAACAACTAGAAGGAAGAGTTGCTATTTCCTGAGATGGGGAACACTTGAGAGAAGTTGCCAGGGGGTCATGATGTGCAGGTGGGATGCGTCATGAAATTGGCTTTAGATATGTAAAGTTTGAGAGGCCTTGATGTAGGTAGGGATGCCAAGGAGCAGATTAAGATCCACGCTGGGATCTCAGAACATAAATCCAGGTCAGATACATGTATTCAGGGATCATCAGTGTATCCATGGTATTTAAACTGTGAGAAGGGAGGGTGCTAGGGAAAGAGGAAAGGTAGATCCAAGCCTGAGTCCTGACACTTAAACTTGAGGCTGAGGAAAGGAAGAAAAGTCAGTGAAGGAGCAAGCATAGGCCTCAGGTAAGGTACAATCCCAAGAACCAGACGGAGAAAATGTTGCAACAAGGAAGGATCAGCTGTGTTAAAGGCTGATCTCTTAAATACATTAAAAAAAAACCCACCCTATTTACATATGGAATCAGATTCTTTTACTCCTCTCAAAATAAAATAATACATCTAACATTAATTACACATTTCAAATCAAAATATCAAGGCTAATTCTTCAATACTCATATGCCAGACTATTTCAAACACCTTTAATAACACATAACTACAAATCAAATTGATGACAAGATGCATTCCTAAACTTAGCACAGAAGCATTAAGGCTATGGAGGTTGGCTCTGTTTCCTTCAGCATCCTCTGTGGGTTGTAAAGTTATTTTTTCAAATTTAGGAAGAAACACCCTACAGGGGGTGCCATGTTCCTTAGGTCAAAGATTCAGGACACTTATTTATCGTCCAACTTAGTACCAAGACATGGGATCTGAGAACTGTGCTTCAAAGCTGATTCTGCCCAGATTCCAAATGAACAAGCTGGTTCCTTTCTAATTGTTTTGGTCTGTGTGTTACGTCAGCAAGAGATCCTATGCCCAGTGCTTCTGGCTGGGGTTAGTTTCAGAGCTTGGCATATCATACATTTCCTAGAATATATTTCTAGTTATACCTTAGACCATTTTTCATCATAAGCTTATCTCAATGTTTTATCACCTAATTTCGGTAGAAGACATTCTGCACCTTTAACCAAGTTGTGGCCAGTTTCTTTTCCCTCTCAATTAGATTCACCTAATGTCTTTGTTCCCTGATTGAATTCCACATTCTTTCCCTGTCTTTCTTGCCTGGATCTTGGCCATAGTTTTAGAATCACTTTTATTAACAAGAGAAGATTAAATTTAAGGTCTATGGAAGCAGGAGAATTAAGCACAGATTGAATTTCTTTATTCCAGAGAGTAACACTGAGGGTTACTGGTGCAGGGTTTGTCAAAATGGTGTTCAGAATTATAAACGATGCACAGCTTACTCTTATTTAGCTGTGAGGACACCACACAAAAGGGCTACCAACTCAGGGATGTGGGCCAGAAGAACCATAAAGGCAAGTCAATAATGCCTCACTAATTCAAAAGACATTTATCTGGCACCTTGACATGGAGTCAATACCTGTGTCCCCCCAAAATTCATGTTTTGAAAGCATACCCTCAATGGGATAGTATGAGGAGGTGGGATCTTTGGGAAGTAATTAGGTCAAGAGGGTGGAGCCCTCACGAATGGGATTAGTGTCCTTTTAAGGAGAGACACAAGACCTTACTCCATCTTGCTGCTCTCCACCATGTGAGGACACAGCAAGAGTTTGGCCATCTGCAAACCAAGAAGGGGGTCCTCACCAGACTCTGGATGCACCAGCATCTTGGTCTTGGGCTTTTGAGCCTCTAGACTTTCAGAAATACTTTGTTGTTTAAGCCATCCAGTCTGTGCTATTTTGTTATAGCAGCCAGAGCTGACTAAGACACACCCAGCGTGGGCTTGGCACTGTGGACTAGGTGTCAGGCAGGGCTGAGATGCTGGGTGTCCACTGGCATGACCCAGTTGATAATTTATAGCTGGTATCTATTCTGATTGGTCAGTCATTGTTCTATGTGGGCTGTTACATGTAATGAATATCATCCACGATGCTAGAGATACTAAAGGGAATAGGATACCTTTCTATCTTTTAGGGATTTTTTGTTTGTTTTAATGATTTCCAAGAGATATCTCCCATTTCTGATCTCAGTTACAGCAACCGTTATGGTCAAATGGTCAACAGTAACCTAGGGTATACTTGCTAGGCTTGTTGAAGTTAACTGCGTTTAACAACAAATGCCCTAGTACGACTTCACTTATGTAATATTCTAAAACCGACAAAATTCTAGAGATGGGAAACAGATCAGTGGCTCCCAGGGTTTTGGGGTCAGGCCAGAAAGGATCGATCATCCAGAGGAGTTCTCATGCAGTGATGGAACAGTACTCTATAGAGATCATGGTGGGTATACAAATCTCCACATGTGAGAACCTTTCATAGAACTACACACACACACACACACACACAGAGTGAATATATGTAAAATTGCCAAGAGCTGAGTAAATTCTGTAGTCTAGTTAATAGTATAATCCCAATGTCAATTTCTTGGTTTTGATAAAGCACCTTGGTTAAGTACAATGTTATCTTTGGGGAAAGCTGGAGAAAGGGTACATGGGATCTCTCAGTACTATTTTTGTAACTTATGAGTCCACAATTATTTTTTTAAAAAAAGGTAAGGAAAGAAATCATGTTTTCATTCATTAAAGACAATAATAATAGACCTTTTATCTGTAAATAAATTTATGTCCTATGATATTAGAAAGTTTCCATTTTAAGTCAAGTCTTCTGTCCCCAAACAAGTAGCTTTTGATGATCACCTAAGCCATGCATCCTCAACCAGCAATGAGTTATTAATGCCACATCTTTATTTACATAACTTCTTTGTTCATAAAATTAGTATGTGCACAAATCTTTTAAATATTGCATTCTCTTTTATATAGAGTTTCTAATACTAGGAAAATATCCTACAAGTAAACAGGCTCATTATTTATGTACAACAAAACTTAGGAATAAGCACATTTATCACAGCATAGTTTATGATGGCAGAAAATTGGAAACAATCTAAATATTCAATTAAGAACATTTTGACAGACACCCAGAATTGACAAATTGAAGCCAATCAAAATGTTATTGTAGAAGAACACTTAGTAATCTGGAAGGCTGTCCTCAGTGTTTTGCTAAGTGAAAAAAGTTCTTAAATAGGGTATAGAACAATATGTATGCACATGTATTTGCATAGGGAACAAAAGATATTTAAATGTTAATAGTGGTTTTTCTCTGTGTGATGGATTACAATGGTTATTTTTTTGAATTATTTCCATTTTCTAAAATGTCAACAGTGAATATTTATTACTTTTGTAATAAATATAAAATTTAAAAAATAATGCATATATTAAACCTAGCTCTGTATAGATAGACTAGTGTTTCTAAACTGTGGTGAGTGGCTGGAGTTCCACAAATTTATTCAAAGTGGTCCATGACTACCACTTATGAGAATGTTTATTTAATGTGCTGTTTTAATTAAGATGACAACCTTAACATAATAATATAGAAATATTCTGGATTATATGGATGGTCATGGTATATCAAAGATGACCAGTACCCATATTTGCATTTATTTTTATGTCTGCAAGGTGGACAAGTACTACTACTCTAATTCTCACTGATTAATGAGAAAAGAAACCAAGTCAAATATACAGGTGATGTATTTGTAACTGGTAAAGGCCACAGCCCACTGCACAGATTAGGGTTTGCAGAATTTCCAATAGAGAAAGTCCTGGAGAATACCAGACATGCCAAACTCAAAAAAGAATGTGTGTCAGCATTCAGTGCCCAATTCACAATGATTAAACTGTAGCAAAGAGTATCATCAGTCACACTAAATTAATCAGTGTTTTACAGACATTGTTTTTAGTTTTTATTGTATTTAATGTTTTGGCCTATGTGAAAGCAATAGGGATTCTGTCCCTATTTGTTTTGTTTGTTTTGTTTTTTGGTGCCAATTTTAAATACAGTTTTACTTAAGACATGGCACTTTCCACTTACAATACAGTAACTTATAAAATGAAATGTTTATTTCCTTTCCCTGCACACATATTTCATATTCAAGTATCAAGAGTGCCCTGTTTATTTACTATAGCAGCTTGACTTTAAAACTGCCATGGAATTCACTAAAAAATTGGGTCTTTCAAATGTTTTGTGTGGAAAAATGCTTGACCTATTCTCAGGTTGGCTTAACCAACCTCTTCATTGGTGAGCCTGGAGGAGGTACCACCAGATGGAGGGGCTCCACCATCAGGCAGTCCCCGGGCATTCCCCCTGGCATGCTTCTTGTCCTCTGGTACAACTTGGGAATGATGGGGTTGCACACTTTCTCCAGTTCTTTCTGCTGATGTTCAAATTCTTCCTTCCCTGCAGTCTGGTTCTTATCAAGGCCGTTGCTGACGTGATTTATCAAGAATCTTCTGTTTATCCTCATGTGCCCTGAAGCTTTTATCTTCAACGGTGGCTTTCATGTTGTTTGTGTAAGATTCAAGCAAATTCTTGGAGGTTGTCATCCTTGGTTATGGCACCCTCACCATCATAATCCTGAATGAGCACACCAGGCTGGTTGTCAGAATAGGTAGCGATGGTCTGCATCTGTTTGGTAGGAATGGTAGTATCGCACTTGATGAGGACCATCATGACTCCTCCAGCAGTTTCAAAGCCAAGAGAAAGAGGAGTGACATCCAATAGCAGTGAATCCTGAACATTTTCAGATTTGTCTCCAGAAAGGATAGCTATCTTGACAGCTGTGCCATAAGCAACAGCCTCATCAAGGCTTATGCTCTAATGCAGTTCCTTTCCATTGAAGAAGTCTTGCAGAAGTTTCTGAATCTTGGGGTATGGGTAGAACCACCTGCAAGGACAATATCATGGATCTGAGGCTTGTCTAGCTTGGCATCCCAAAGGGCTTTCTCTATAGGGTCCAGAGTGCCATGGAATAGGTCAGCATTTAATTCTTCAAGTTGGGGACAAGTCATAGAGGTATGGAAGTCAATTCCTTCATACAAAGAATCAATCTTAATAATGGCCTGGGTACTGGAAGAAAGTGTATGCTTAGCACGTTTGCAAGCAGTCTGGAGGTGACGGACTGTCCTCTTGTTCTCATGGATGTCCTTCTTACATTTGCGTTTGAACTCTGCAATAAAACGGTTGACTATTTGGTTGTCAAAGTCTTCTCCACCTAAGTGAGTGTCTCCAGCTGTAGATTTGACCTCAAAGATCCCATTTTCAATAGTGGGGACTGAGACATCAAAAGTGCCACATCCTAAGTCAAAGATTAGCACATTTCTTTCAGCTCCAACCTTTTTGTCTATGCCATAAGCAAACAGCAGTAGCAGTTTGGCTCATTTATGATGATAGGTATACGGAGACAAGCAATAACTCTAGCATCTTCGGTGACCTGATGCTGAGAGTTGTTAAAGCAAGTGGGTAGTGTGACAACTGCATTGGTAACAGTCTTCCCACGGTATACTTCTGTGATTTCCTTCATCATTGTCAAAACCATAGAGGACACCTCCTCTGGATAAAACTGTTTCTCCCTTGTATTCTACTTAGACCTAGGGCCTACCAGCCTCATTTGCCACCAGGAAGGGCCGATGCTTCATACCAAACTTGACAACAGCACCATTGAATCTTTGTCCAATCAGGCATTTCATCAAAAACTGTGTTGGTGGGGTTCACTGAAATTGATTCTTTGCAGCACTGCTGATCAATCATTCAGTGTCAGTAAAGGCAACATAACTTGGGGTAGTTCCATTTCCCCAATCATTAGCAATTATTGCCACTTCTGTGCTTGAAGACACCCACACAAGAGTAGCTTCTAGAGAGCTAGCAGGGCCTTTGATGAGATCCGGTGTCTATTGAGTTTTGTGTTGTATTCACTTAAGTAGCATATTGTGAAAAATAATAAATTCAAATCTAGAAAAATCTTTTTTCCTTTTTGAAGTATCTGCACACTACTCAGGTTTGATAGGCGCAGATCTAGAACCAAAAGTGCTCCCCATGGATGCACACAGCACCTCTATTTTATTTTTTAAGATTTTATTTATTACTCATGAGGGACACACAGAGAGAGGCAGAGACAGGCAGAAGGACATGCAGATTCCCTGCGGGGAGCCTGATGCAGGACTAGATCCCAGGACCCCGGGATCACACCCTGAGCCAAAGGCAGACACTCAACCACTGAGTCACCCAGGCACCCCCACACAGCACCTTAAGAAGCTACATTAATAAACTCAGGGTGCTAAGATGTCACTTAATCTTGTGCACTGACCCTCCTAACAGCATGTCACTAACAGAGTAGATTCAGTTCCAAAAGTTGGCTGCTACATTATTTGGAACCTCAAATACATGCTTCTTCATAAAAATTATATTAAAAACCATGTTAGGATCTCAGATCAGTTGACCAAAGCCCGTATAATATAAAATGTTCTTGGACCAGGAAGAATTGATGTGTCCTGGGGTATATTTTACTGTATCCCAAAGATTTTGAACGGTTGTATCTTCATTCTCATTAGTTTCCATGAATCTTTTTAATTCTTCCCTAATTTCCTGGTTGACCCTTTCATCTTTTAGCAGGATGGTCCTTAACCTCCACGTGTTTGAAATCCCTCCAAACTTCTTCCTGTGATTTAGTTCTAATTTCAAAGCATTATGGTCTGAAAATATACAGGGGACGATCCCAATCTTTTGGTATTCGTTAAGACCTGATTTGTGACCCAGTATGTGGTCTATTCTGGAGAAAGTTCCATGTGCACTTGAAAAGAATGTGTATTCAGCTGCGTTTGGATGTAAAGTTCTGTAAATATCTGTGAAATCCATCTGATCCAGTGTATCATTTAAAGTTCTTGTTTCTTTGGAGATGTTGTTTGCTTAGAAGATCTGTCAATTGTAGAAAGCGCTGTGTTCAAGTCACCAAGTATAAGTGTATTATTATCTAAGTATGTCTTAACTTTGGTTATTGATTGATATACTTGGCAGCTCCCACATTCGGGGCATAAATATTGATGATTGCTAGGTCCTCTTGTTGGATAGATCCTTTAAGTATGATATAGTGTCCCTCTTCATCTCTTACTACAATCTTTGGGATAAACTTTAATTTATCTGATATAAGGATGGCTACCCCTGCTTTCTTTTGAGGACCATTTGAATGGTAAATGGTTCTCCAACCTTTTATTTTCAGGCTGTAGGTGTCCTTCTGTCTAAAATGAGTCTCTTGTAGACAGCAAATAGATGGGTCTTGCTTTTTTATCCAGTCTGAAACTCTGCGCCTTTTGATAGGGTCATTAAGCCCATTCCTGTTCGGAGTTACTATTGAAAGATATGAATTTAGTGTCATCATGATACCTATTCAGTCTGGGGTATATTTTTAAAATCCAAGTTTTTCCTTCCTTATTCACAAGACCAGGAAACACATTATGGTACAGGTTTGGGGCTCCCTGTCCTTATCTTCTGCTTCATTCTAACCCTACCTCTTTCCCAAATCTAGTAACTCTTCCTGTTAAAAGTATCCCCTACTGCAAAACAAGAGCTCTCATACATTCATATAACCGCCCAAAGTTTACAAACAGCTTCACACCACCTGTCTTACTAACTCCTCATATCACAGCAGCTTGATAAATAAGCATTAAAAATTCTCATTTTGTAGATATCAAAACTAAGTTTCAGAGATGTTAAGTGGCTCTCCCAGGGTCAAATAGCTAGTAAGAAAACAGATGTAGAAGCACTTGATTCCAAGTCCCTGAGTTTTCTCCTCCCATTCTCAATAATAACTCACAACTATTTTTCTTTCTTAGGTCATTAGGAGGAAAAATGTTTAATTAACAAAAATTGCTTCAAATGACTAATAGACCTAGCTCCCTGCCCACAGGTTCAGATCACACCCTCATGACTCTCTAGAATGACCCTGTCTCCTCCATTATTCCCACTTGGGCAGGAAGCAGCCCACGGGCTTCTCTCTTTCTGCTTCATTTTTGGGGAATCCGCTGCCCATCCCTGCTACTGGGCCATTGCCAGTGTTCCCCAGGGTCTCCTTACACACTGAATTCTGGAAAGGAGGTTGAGATTCAGGTGCCTTTCCCTATGAGCTCTAATTATCAGAGGTATTAAGAAGTGCAGAGGGAAAAAAAGCACCACAAAAGATCCCCCAAACCATTCCCCAGGGGAAGGTGTGCCTGCTTAACTCCGATTTGTGTCACGCAGGAGGCTGGCCTGTGATGCCCCCAGTCTCAGGGTGATCAGATGAGTTTCAAAGTCACTTGTGAACTGTGCAAGCAGAAGTAGCGGGTGTCAAGTTCATTTCTGTCCTGACATTCCCCTGAAGCTTTCCAAATCCTCCACAATCATTAGCACATCTTCAGTTACATGGCAAGCTGCTTTAACTGTAAATGTAAATATAGAAATTCATTGGGCAAGAAAATACTAACAGTAAAATCAGATGTCTTTCTTCTATTCCCAGGAGAGCCCCAGAAAGGCAAGACGCTTGAGCCTTCACCTGTATAATGAGATGGAGACAAACATTTCCCATCTAGCCCCTGGAATTGGAGGTTTCCAAAAGGCAGAGCAGAGGCTCCAGCAGACGGCTTTGTGAGCTGGGCAGAAGGCAGAGCGGGCTGCCTGTGTAGGGTCCAGACAGCAGCAGCAATCACACAGCATGTCTAAGAATGTGTACAGAGGCACATACAAATATATACATACATAAGAAAGCTCTTAAAAACAGCGCTCGTTATTTGGGAAAATAGGTAATGTTGCCACTAACATAGTAGGAATGAATGAATGCACCTGAAAAGCTCAAGTAGCAGAAGTTTGAGTACAAAACTCAAAAGAGCTGGATTCAGCTTAGCAACCAGCATGTGGTTACCAAGCACTTATTATGTGCTAAGAAAATATCTTACATGTGTGTTGTGTGTCTAGGGGTGTGTGTGTGTGTGTGTGTGTGTGTGTGTGTGTGAGAGAGAGAGAGAGAGAGAGAGAGAGATGATAAAAAAAATAAATAAATCTGCAAGCCCTAGCTGCTGTGTAGTTCTGACCTTGGATGTTTAGCTTTTCCAAGGCCTGCTGGTATATTCTGGGATGTGCCATCAAAGTGTGGAATCTAGAATATATTTTTCATTCCTATCTACCCTTATCTGCTTCCACACTATTTCAAATAGATCTTCATACAAAGTGAGTTATTAACAGCAGCAAAAATTTTGCATGCACAAAAAAGTTTACAAAAAACTCCGAAGATAATTGTATACTACTGCACAGAGAGCAAGTGTTCTGGGCCTCTGGAGTGAGGCATTTGTGTTTTGGGGAGGGTCAAGAGGGGGAGTGGTATAAGCTCAGAGGAGTTGTTTTGAAAGAGAGATGTGATTACTCTTTTGATCACAGACCATGATGCTTGAAATATTAATCTTTATAATATCATAACCACTAAGTATATCTAAGATGCTATATAAAGATAATTTGTTATAAAGTAAGTACTTAAGTATATTTTTATGTTATTCGGGATCTGCTTATTAAGGCTATTCTTGGGACTCTACTCTTGTCAACATTTACCCTCCAGCCAGGTGCGGAATACTTTACTAGCTGTATATCCAATTCTTAAGTATAAGTTGGAATAAAAATTGTTCTAGAAATTTAATAGAATCCACAAAATAAGAATACTTTTAATACAGTTTAGAGAAGTACTCCTTTGGCATACATCAAATACATTGATTTTGAACCTAACAATTCCTTTTTAAGTGTAATTGAAACAAATTGTTAGATGTTAAATGTGGCAAAAATGGGGGGAAAAAAAGCCAGCTTGATAGTTAAATGGAAGGCAGGGTCTAGGAAATCTGAATTATATGACACTAGGTGGACTGCTCACCACATTGCCATATCAACTTCCCCATAGAAAGCTGTAGAAAAAAAAAAAAAACCCATATAACCCCTGTAAGACTATACCACTGTTCTCATTTCCTTTTCCACATGCCAGGATAAAAAATACTTCCCCAAATTCTGAGCAATTCTTCTAAAGAAAACCAGTTATGATCTCATTAATGTATTGCAAAAAATTAAGCAATAGCTGGATGCAACCTACTTTATGATGAAAGATGGCAAATAAAGTTAATCTGCAAAGATCCACACTACCATCTTAAAACAGGCTTGGCAAATTTGGATGTGAAGGTCTCCATGTACATTCAATGTAAAAAAAAAAAAAAGTTATATTATTTAATTTTCTCAAATAAAGCCATTGCTCCAAGTGTCGTTTCATTCTAGCAGATATTTTTTTTAAAAGATTTTATTTATTTATTCATGAGAGACACAGAGAGGGAGAGGCAGAGACACAGGCAGAGGGAGAAGCAGACTCCAAGCAGGAGCCCGATGTGGGACTCGATCCCAGGTCTCCAGGATCAGGCCCTGGGCCAAAGGCGGCGCTAAACTGCTGAGCCACCCGGGCTGCCCCTCACTCTAGCAGATATTTTTTGGTCTGTTCTCATTTTTCTTTTAGGCTGCAGATGTGCCTATCAAAGCCATAAACCTTTAGACCAGTCCACACTGACCACTCAGCCTTTACAGGCATTAAGGATTTTGATAGGAGACCAGGGACAGCTGTTTGAGGTTTACAGCAATTTGAAACAAATGTTTCTGTCCACTCTTTTTGTTAATGTTTACAAAGGACACAAGAGAGAAACAGGTCTTAGAGCTCTGATTTTAGTAAACCCTTTGCTTTAACATAAGGCGTCTGTGAACACTTTGAAAGACATATTTTACAGTTTTCGAGGCTGCTTCCTTGAATGGCTTGGCTACAAATTATCAGAGAATTTTTTTTTTATCAGAGAATTTTTAATAGCACTTTAATCCCTTCCACTTTATGCTATCTTCCCATTGTTTTATGTTTCAAAAAACTAGAAGAGCAGCTGATGATTTCTCTGAAATAAAAATCACAGTATTTTATCTGGAACCTAGGTATACAATTAGGTGCCAGGACATTCAGCAACAAATATCCAAAAACTAGGTCCTATGACCTAGGATACAGGTGACAGATACAGGTCTTCACTGTCTGATACAGGTGACAGAAATCTCTAATATTGACTCTAAAACTTCCAAGTCTGAGGTCCTGGAGCATGGAACTGAGACTGTACTGTGTCTCAACGTGAGAAAACATTCAGTGGCTCTTTTCCTCATCAACTCTTATCGCTGGACTATTTGGTAAAATAGCCATAGACTCCCACAGGGGTGAGGATGAGGGAGGAGACATCAAAGAGGATAAAAACCAACTTGCAGAAATGCAGCACAGTGAGACCTCCCTCTTAGCATCTGCAGCATAACCAGATTTATATGAAACCAGGTTCAAGGCTAATGCAGTCAAGAGTGAAACAGTCTACACTGTTATCTTTTTAAATGACATCTTTCCTTATACAGGTAGCCACCACTCAAATACAAAGATCTCAGAGGAAATGAAACTTGGATTTTTCACAGGAAACAAAGCAATGATTTAAAACTTTTTAAACAGTTGGCTTTATCTGAGTCCCCATGAAGAATTCCAAGAATTCTCAGGCAAAACCCTCATCTGAAAAGGTCCACATTTAAATAGTAGTACAAACAGAAAAAATACAATTCTTTGATTGTTCAGAAGAACAAAAGCATTCTTGCTGCCAAGAACTGCTTCATGGACAGAGCACTAGACCTTGAAGGATAATATTTTTTTTTTTTTTTTTTAGATTCCATGCCCAATGTGGAGCCCAATATGGGGCTTGAATTCATCACCCTGAGAGCAAGGCCTGAGCTGAGATCAAGAGTCAGACACTTAACTGGCTGAGCCACCAAGGTGCCCCTTGAAGGATAAGGATTTTAAAAGGTATCTGTGAGATGTGGGAAATCTACTTCAAGATTGATAATTTTATATAATTTTAGTTTGTATATGTTAATATCCTATTTTGTGACAGCGTCAGGAAATTTGTATTTGTCCTAAGTTATTTAGGTGATTTTATGTTCAACCATGCCTGGAAACCCACACCTTGACCTACAGCTGTAGGTTCTCCAAGTGTGGTCCCTGGACCAACAGCATCAAAATCAGCAACTCCTGGGAGCCTGGTAGACACACAAATACTCAGGCCCCGTGGAAAACCTACTGAAACAGAACCCTTAAAGGTGGAGCCCACTGGTTTTAACTAGAAGCCAGGTGAGTGGTAATGCAGCTCAGGTTTTGAACCACTGCCTCTGAGATGCCAAAGTTCCCAAGGCACCTCTTCAGGCCATTCCAGAGAATTCCTGATGGATGGGTAATTTAACAGTACTAGATAAAAATAAACAGTACTAGATAAAAATTACCTAATTTCACAGAGGGGCAGGCCCTTAGAAGTATGTCTCTAAAGGCAGAGAGTGGGAAAAAAAAAAGAATAATATTGATTGAGGACTATATAAAAATTAAGACCTTAGTGTGTCCCAAAGAAGTATAATAAAATAAGAAATTGGAGATTAAAATGGAATGGTATTAGCCAACCCTGAAACTGCCCATCTGGAAAGAAGTAGCTTTGATTTTTTTAAAGTCAACAGTATGTTGCGATTGGTATTTACAAAATCCATGATTATTCCCTCAGGAGAGAAGCTGTTTATAAAACAACTTCTGCAGATTTTCTAATCGGAGTCCTTCTAGAATCACAAACATTTTTTTTTCCTAGGCAGCCTTGGTCAGATACCTTGAAGAGATAGCTTTCACTGACAATGTTCCTATTACTTCCCTACGGGCAGCTCAGACTGCTCTGCTGTACATTATTTTGCCCGGATACCTGTTTACATGTTTTGAGCCATCCGATACAGAGCTAAACAGCTGTGATGTCTGCAGGCTCTTCATGGCAACCTGCCGCAGATGGCACCAGCTGATGAGCTGCTCAGACTGCAGCACAGGTTCTCTTTGTCCTGCTATGGAAGATGGTGACTAATTAGCATTTTAGTCTGGCCTTCCTCTATTGTAAAAGCAGAGCTGGATGTGCTGCCTTTCACGTACCGAAGGTTCTGGTAGGGAGGAAGCATGTGTAATTTGAATATTTCCAGCACTGTTCTTATTTCTGGTAATGGTGACAGATTGATGCTCAATGCTACCACAAGGATTCCTAGTGCAGCGACCAAGGTTAGGATATAGTTCCTGCCAGCCAAACAGAGCAAAGCTGCCAGCCATGCAGAGAAGGAACTCATCTCCTTGGCCTCTCTATCTTGGTGCTCCACCTGACTGAGTTATTCAACCACTCTGAGTATCCAGATAATAAGGAATATGAAATAGATTGGTTAGGGGCTTGGCAAAGGAATGACATTTCTACCTGGCTTGTTGTTCTTTTTTTCAACAGGAAGGAATTTGGCCAAGAGAAATGCCATCCTCCTAAGGATGCTTGGCATTATGTTTACTCCTGCACATTGCTTCTATATATCAGGAAAGTCAAGAGGAGTGAAGAAAGGGCCAACCATCACCTAAAATCTTGGGACCTCGGAGACATTCCAAGACCTGTGGATTTTGTAGGGTAATATCAAACCACAAAAATCCAAACCAAGAGCATTTGCCATTAAGATGCCTTTTAAATTATGCTAATAGAATAGATGCCTTTATGTTGATTTATCTGAAGTTATCTTGGGGTTTTTAGGAACATAGTTTATAAATATTAGGCATTCTATGTAAAGAAAGGGCATAGTCTAAACTGATTTTTCAACATTTTCATCCAATCCCCTACAGATTAACTTTCTTTTGTCTACAATTCTAGGAGCAAATACGAATGCAATAACTAAAAACTGCATTTAGTAGATACAGAAAGGTTACATAATAAAACCAGAAATAGGATCATTGAGTTTGTTCTTACATTATTATTCACTTTTCGAAGGTTTCTTAACTCCTTTACAGGCTTCAAATACCACTTAATCAATTCTGGCTGCAACTCAGTTCACATATTCAATTGACTTATGTGGTGTTGCATTTCTAAAATATATACTATAAATGTTTTCAACTAAACTCCACATTTTCATTCCACAATGTCAAGAGAGGGGAGGCCAAAAAGGATAGACTGCGGTTTGCACATGAAAGTACTGGACCATTTCTCCAATCTCACTTTTTCTAATAATAGGCTTTCAAATGAATCATTCATTCATTCCTTCATTCTTTCATTATGTAGCGAGAACACATCATGTACCAGGAACCGGGAACCAGGAACCAGGTCATGTACCAGGAACACGTCAATATTTTACTCTCTCCTGCACTCTCTTACAAATTTTTCTCTGTAAACATTCATAAAATATTTTTGACTGAAGGTTTTAGATAGCAGGTAATGTGAGATATATTAATAATAGACCTCATTTGGGGCATCTGGGTGGCTCAGTGGTTGAGCATCTGCCTTCAGCTCAGGTTGTGATCCTGGAGACCCGGGATTGAGTCCCACATCAGGCTCCCTGAGGGGAGCCTGCTTCTCCTTCTGCCAGTTTCTGCCTCTCTATCTGTGTGTCTCATGAATAAATAAATAAATAAAATCTAAAAAATATAAAATATACCCCGTTTTATTTGAAGTTGATTAGGACATGCTAAAAAATGCTGAATAGTAAACAGCACCTACAGTATTTAAAATGTTATGTCTCCACCTTCTGGCCACAAGGCAGAAAGGCATGCCTGACAAAAAACCAGGGAACAATGAGGCTTTTACAAATGGAATCTTTTCCCTGTTACTGCAGCGTTCAAATATTTTCTGCATGCCTAGTCTGGATTATGGCTCTAGATAAGAAGGAGACTCTTAAGAATAGCATGTAGGAAATATTATTTTCTTTTCTGTGAAAAATTCAACGTCGTACAGCAAATCTTTGAACAATTCAAAAACACATAAGTTAACAGTGTTATTTTGAAAATATTCAGTGTTAACAAAGATAATGTGATCTTAAGCTATTTGTCAATTTGTGGCTTTCAAAGTACTTTTGGATGCACAATGTGGTCATCCTTACCATGGATAGGTGGCTGGTGCCTACAGGAAGCTGGGGCAGGGAGGGAACTCACAGGCTTTGTAGTTCAGCAGGGATAGGTTTGCCTATCAGCAACTCCATTTTTTAGCATGTAACCTTGAACAAATGCCTGAAACTTTTGAAGACACTTCAAATATTGAGCAGTAAGAAGAGCCTATGGTTGCTGAGAGGATCACATAGGGCATAGCCGATTTAAAAGTACACAGAGCACCCACTGCCAGATGAATAAACAATAAGGTACAGTAGTCCTCCCGTTTATCCATGGTTTTGCTTTCCATGGGTTCAGTTACCTGCGGTCAACTGAGGTCTGGAAGCAAATGCTCTTCCTTCTGACATCATCAGAAGGTCAATAGCAGCCTAACGCTACATCATGATGCCTACTTCATTCCCCTCACTTCATCTCATCATATGGGCATGTTGCATCTCACAACAACACAAGAAGGGTGCATTCAGCATTATAAAATATTTTGGGAGAATGATAGAGACCACATTCATATAACTTTTATTAGAGTATACTATATAATTGTTCTATTTTATTATCAGTCATTATTAACACCCTGTGCCTATTTATAAATCAAATTTTACCACAAGTATGTAGACATAGGAAAAAATATTGTACATATAGGGTTCACTACTACCTGTGGTTTCAGGCGGCATCCATTGCGGGGGAGGGGGGAGTCTTAGAACATATCCTCTGCAGATAAGTGGAGACTACTGTATATACATACAATTAAATATTATTCAGTCTTTTATTAAAAAGGAAAGAAATTCCGGCACATGCTACAATATCAATGAATCTCAAGGACATTCTGCTAAGTGAAATAAGCCAGATGCAAAAGGACAAATATTGCATGATTCCTCTTATACGAAGTACCTGGAGTAATCAAAGTCATAGAGACAGAGAGTAGAAACAAGGTTACCAGGGACTGGAGGGAGGGAGGAATGGAGAATTAGTGTAATGGCGCTAGAGTTTCAGCTTTACAAGGTGAAAACATTCCAACAGATGGATGGTGGGGTGATGGTTGCACAACAGTGTAAGTGTACTTAATGCCACTGAATTGGGTACTTACAAATAGTGAAAATGGTAAATTTTATGTTGTGTGTGTTTAACACACACAAAATTAGGGAGACACCTGGCCCATGGGTAAGTGTCAGGTGAACAACTTCAAGGAGCTATAACAGCTCTCCTACTCTGCTATATTGCTGCCATTGATCATTTAATAAACAATGAAACAAAGGCTAGAGCTTTAAATGATGGGTCTAAGGCTATTCTGTATGGTAATGCAAGTTACCAGACCTCTCCACCAGA
Source organism: Vulpes vulpes (assembly GCF_048418805.1). Taxonomy (NCBI): domain Eukaryota; kingdom Metazoa; phylum Chordata; class Mammalia; order Carnivora; family Canidae; genus Vulpes; species Vulpes vulpes. The sequence goes on from NC_132780.1 coordinate 143,444,006, forward strand.
CTGACTGATGTGTGTATGTCCATAGGAGTTTTTAACGCTTTGAAACAGTTCACAAGTTTGCACTCTGAGATAGGATATGATACCTAAGAACATGGAGGTCACCCCCCACTAAAGGCAAGTTTTAAATTTTCTGGTGAATTTGAAAAGAATGTGGCTCCCATTGCTTGTTTTATTTTAAGTGAGATAGATTTTTCTTTTTTTTAAGATTTTATTTATTCATTCATGAGAGACACACAGAGAGAGGCAGAGACACAGGCAGAGGGAGAAGCAGGCTCCCTGTGGGGAGCCTGATGCAGGACTCGATCCCAGAACCCCAGGATCACGACCTGAGCAAAAGGCAGATGCTCAACCACTGAGCTACCCAGATGCCCCAAATTTTTCCTTTAATAAATCATATCCAGCACCAAGGCTCTGACTCACAAGATAATACCACTGACACCATTCTATAATCTAGGGGCTAACACCTCCCTCTGCCATATATAAACTCGAGTTTTTAAAGGCAATGTCATTGGCTTAGTCTAGGGGACGGCTCATGCTGTAAGATAGAGTTCTATGATTGTCACTTAGTCACTGAATCAGGATTAAAAGATCTTTACCCATCCATACTAATAAATCACACAAGGTTTGATGAAGAGATCAGGTCCTGAGTAGAGTTTGGGTGTCCTGGTTGGTGTGTTGGGAAAGTCATAAATCTGTATTGCAACTTGCAAAGGCTGGTGATAAGAGGGCTGGAAAGTGGTGGAAAACAGAGTGGAGGGAAGTGGGGAAGGTGTATATGTAGCAATTACTGAAGACAGCCAAAACCTGCCTTCTGCAAAGCATCAACAGGGGTTGGTCGGGATTCAGTGAAGTCCCTTAGTCACATGAAGATGCTCAGTAATTTCCCTACAGGGTACTAAGGTTCTCTGGAGAATAAGCAAAAACTTCAGAAGGCCCAAATTAGAGACACAATTGTTGCTCCCCCCCCCGCCCCCGGCTAAGAAAACAACTCAATAGAAATATGAAGAAGGGTTTGTTATAATGTTATTCATTTATGTATCATGTTTTTTTATTTACAGAACCCTTAGTGACTTTTTAAATATTTAAATAAGAATGTCAAATAGCAATTATTTCTTATGGTAACTGTAACTACTCCTTAAGAGCACTTATTCTGTGTACTTTCCCTACATTCTAACTCTCCTGACATTTGACATTGACATATAAGGGTTTTTTTTCTGCTTGGGTTATTTTATTGTTTTATGGTCCTTCCACCATGACAGGGAAATAACATTAAATTATATCTAAAGGGTCAGAGAGATTAAGGAACTTCTATAAGGGTACAGTTACTAAGTGGCAGAGCTGGGTTTTCAACAACGTCTGCCAGTCTTCGAAGCCTGTGCAATTATCTACTGGATCTGTCCTAGGTGTTGGTGTTTTTTTTTTTTTTTTAAGATTTTGTTTATTTATCCATGAGAGAGAGAGAGGCAGACACACAGGCAGAGAGAGGTGGGCTCCCTACAGGGATCCCGCTGTAGGACTTGATCCCAGGACCCCAGGATGACGACCTGAGCTAAAGACAGATGCTCAACCACTGAGCCAACCAGGTGCCCTGCCTTAGGTATTTAGTGTGGAGTTAGGTCATTTTTTAGTATTTTCAAAAAACATATGGTTAGAAGCTGAGTGGAAATATGGTTTTCCTCATCAGATTTAATTTCAGAGAGCAGAGACGGAGCCCTTTTGCTCTCGATCTGTGCATCTAGTTCAGTGCCTAAATCTAGTTCAGTTGGATTGATTCCAACATTAATCCATTAATTAATCCATGGACTCCACACAACTAAATTAAAAGATTTTTACAAGAAATACTGATCAATACAGATCATGGACAGCCATCTCCATAACAAATCAATGAAAAAAGTCATAGTCTCTGTCTTGGGAATATTTTTATGCTAGAAAAATATTTCTTACTAACGCTCTTGCTCAGGGACAAAGTGGTATGAGAGATGGCTGTATGTGGGAGACCTAAAGGAGATGAAGCTACTGGGCCGGAAGGGAAAGTAGCAGCAGTAGCCCTGGTGCCCAGTACAGTGCCTGGCACATGCAAGAGTTCAGTAAATAGGTAAATGAAGCGATTAACCACAGCACAATAGCAGGTTTGCTCTTAGAAAGACAATAGGGCCCAGGAAGCATTAGATCATCATAGGGGACCCCATTCCTCCTGTAGGACAGGGGCTTCTCCCTGGACACCCTTGGAGAGCCACACTTTGGGTAAGAAGCACTACTCAGGGGCTCACACCTGCTCAGCCTATTCAGCTGATCCTCAGGTTGCAAGAGACAGCAAAGTTATAGGCAAAGCTTTTAGAAAATACAGTAAATTCTGAATCATTTAAGGACTGGTAATCTCATCTGTGGATTACCTGACTTAAGGGTTTTTTTTTCTGCTTGGGTCACTTCATTGTTCTATGGTCCTTCCACCATGACAGGGGAATAACATTAAATTATTATCTAAAATGGCAGGGCACTGCAGCTACTTCAGGGTAGTTTTCAGCATGTTGACCCCCTCCTCAACCTTACTCAATAGTTCTGAATGGTTCATTACTGTTTTTATGTTATGAATTTCAAGTTCCTCAAACTAACATATGAAACTGACATAGTTTCATTGCTTCTTTTACCAAACCATTCTTTTTGCTATCCATTCCTATCCCTGAAACAAGATTTGTGAGTATATTTTCTTTTCAACATACTGGTCCATTCATTCATTCATCCATCAACAAAATGGATAAGGGCATGGAGAATAGAGCAGAAGGGGGTTCACACAAGGTCCTTCTCTCATGGAGCTAGTTGGAAGAGAGAGAAATCAACTAATCAACCAGCCTACTACCAGAAAATCATAAAATAAGCCATTTTTATCAGATCATTTTCAAGTAGAGAATGAAAAAGGGACATAAGAGTAAGTCTTATCTCTAAGGATAAGACATTGAAGTTGAGATCTGAATGAAAACAGCATCTAATCCTATCATGATCAAGAAGAGCATCTGCAGAAGAAAGAAGAGATGGCTCACAGAGAGTGAGAGAGAGAGAGAGAGAGAGAGAGAGAGGGAGGGAGAGAATATGTGGCAGAAACATAGTAGGTGAGGAGGAGAATGATAAGATAATACTTGAAAGATTGGCAGGGCATAAACAGAGTAAGGAGTTCTAAACTTTATTCTAAGTATGATGGGAAGTGACTGGAGGGCTTTAAAAAAAGATTTTATTTATTTATCTGAGAGAGTGAGCGAGACTGAGCACAATCAGAAGGGAGGGGCAGAGAGAGAGGGAGAAGCAGACTCCCCACTAAACAGGGAGCCCAACATGGGGCTCCATCCCAGAACCTTGAGATCATGAGTAAGCTGAAGGCAGACACTTAACTGACTGAGCCACTCAGGTACCCCTGGAGGGCTTCAAATAAAGAATTGATAAAACCATCTTATTTGCACTTTGTAAAGGCCTCTCTAGAGGAGCATGGATTGTAGATAGCCCAATAGCAGAAGCAGGATGACCAACTCAGAGACTGTTACAGGCAAGAGATAATGGTGTCTTAATCTGAAATTATAGTGGTAGAGATAGTGTGAAGTCTAATCCAGGATTTTTTAAGATATAGATCTTATAAGATTTGTATATAGATTATATGTTAAGAAGAGGAAAAGGAAGATGAATGTCTCCTAGATTTTTGACTTAAACAACTGAGTGGGGGGTAATGGTGTATATGAAGATGTAGTGGGGCAAAAAGGCTTCTTGAGAGGTTACCAAAAGGTCTGCTTTACTCACAGTAAGTTTGAGGAGACGTTTCAACTTACATAGAAATGTTCAGTGGACAATTAAATCTTTGAGTCTGGAGTTCTGAGGCATAGACAAGACTAGAGGTTGAGAGTGAAAGGGGTCACTGGCATTTGACATGGCTGAATGAGATCACCCCTGGAATATATAAATAAAAAATAGAAAGTGGCCAATAACTTACCTATGGGGCACTTCAAGTTCAGATGAAGGAAAGGAGAATAGGACCCTGAGAAGGAGTAGTCAGTAAGGAAAGAGAAATGAAGATTACATAGTGTCATGAGACATAAAAGAACTTTGAAGAGAAAGTAATGGTCAACTTTGTCAAATGTTCTTGAGAGATGGAGAATTAATATGGAAAAGACAACTACTGGGTTTGGCAACATGAAGGTCATTATCACTTTGATGATAGCTTCTTAGTGGAGTAACAGGGAGAGATGCCTGATTAGAAGCAGGCTGAGGAATCCATATGAGTTAGGGAGACAGTGATTATAGAAAAAAGAAGATTTTCTGTGAGAGGTACAAAAGAAATAGTTGAAAAAGGACATAGGAAAGACAGGAGACTTTTGTTTCAAGGAGAGGAGATACCTCTATATGCCAACAGGAATAATCTAATAAAAAGAAAGCAATTAATTATATAGGGGTGAAGGCTCATTGTAGATACAAAAAGTCTGGGAGGCAAGACAGGTTGGGACTCTGAACACAGTGAAAAGGTTGAGCCCTTGCTAGGAGCAAAGATACCTTCACCTATGCAAAAGGAGACAAGGTACAGAGCATTAGTTAACATGGAAATCAGATGAGTAGACCTGGAGGCATGAAGATGAGGGTAGAGAGCTCCTTCTTGGTTCTCAGCGAAGCATGATGCAACATCATCATGAGATACTGGCTCTGGAGGAAAGATGAAGGTGTGAACAACCATTTTAGAGAGTGAAAAAGTGAACATCTATGCTAGAAACACCAGTAGTATTAAATGTCCAATTGTGGTTTCTTATTTTGAATATAAAGTGAGAACAATCAGCCAGTTGTATATTTTTCTCCAGCAGCTGGTCAGGGGCCAACTCATGAATTGAAGGAAGCTAGGGTGAAGGCTTTTCCATGAGAAAATAATGAAGATAGCAAAAATATTGAAGGCATTCTGAAGGAGGCCACGATGGTAATGAATCATAACCTTTAAGCTAGTAAGGAGGAAGTAGGGTCATACAAAGGGATGGATTGGAGGTCTATCCTGAAAAGGTAGATTGAAGTCCATCCTGAAAGACTCGAGGCACTCAAGAACTGCTAGAATAAAAATGTGTGTGTAAATAAAGGATAATAAGTGGATACTTGGAGTCAAAAATTTAAACTTAGGACATTGTCTCAACAAGGAATGACTTGCTCTGTCACCTCTGCTTGGTGCATTCCCAGTTCTAACCCCTATGAGATTGAACTTGGCTATCCTGCTTACTTCCTGGATGCCTTTGGGCAAGCCATGTAACATCTCAGAGCTCTTATCTATAAAATAAAGACAGTCAATCTTTCTTATTACTTTGAAAGTTAGCAATAACATATGTAAAGCACTTACTGCATTTACTACGTGGCAGGTGCTCAATCTTGGCTGCCTGTTGGGTATACCTGTGTTTATTCTTACAGCATCAATGGCAGCTTAAGAACTCACAGAAGGGGAAAGAAACTTAGGCTTTGTCTAGTCCATTACTAACCCTGCTTCTCCTGTAACTGATGCTACAATCCATTCTCCTGATTTAAATTTAGCCTACAGTTATCAAGAGGAATTAATAAAGTTATCCATTCCATGCAATACTGCACATTTATTTTCCAGTTTCTAAATAACTTAGAGCCAAATGAGCCAAGAATAAATTATAAAGAAATTCCTTAATTTTGTGTTCTTATACTTAATCCCTTTTCTTCATATTTAAAAATGATCTTTTCACTTTAGCCAGAATTGCTGTTCTAATAAGTTGCAATGAATAAACTGGGTAGTGTCAAAAATTTAACTTCCACTAAAGAAAAGGACTTTCACTGATACTGGTAGATTATACAAATAAAAAAAGAGAAACAAAACTTCATTATATATATATATATATATATATAAATTTCCCCCAAGAGGAAAGAGGCAACATTGAGTCAAAAGATTCTCAGAGACAAACTGAATGAAAATAAAACAAGACAGAAATGTGTGTGTCTTTTAAGGAATAAATTATATCTTGGAAATACAATAATAGTCCTTACATACATTAATTAAGTTAATTAAATTAGGAAATCAAGATAGATTTCCTGCTAGATTTTTAGGTGGAAAATTCTTTCTAGTTCTATAGGGTAGTTAAAAGTCCTCTCGTAACTTGTGGATTAGCATCATTGGAAGATACCATTGAAGGAAATCATTACAATGGAACAACAATGTGAGTGCAGTGTGATATGTAAGAATTTTGGCTTTTGGTTTCTTTTTTTAACTTTAAGAGCATATGTTGATGGATCTTTTAGATCCACATTGACTCTAGTAGTAAGCACCAAATGCCCCTCTCCTGTCTTTTCTCTTTGCCACCTGCTGAGGATGCTAACATGCGAAGATCTGCCAATCTGTGGGGGCCCTGAACACTGCGCATTAGAAACTAAATTAGAGATTAAAATGTGAGTATGTTGAGTTACCTTTCAATGCTAAATATATTTATTAAGTGCTCATTTTGCAAAGCACCCTGTGCTAGTATCATGAATTATACAAGGATAAATGAGCACAGTGGCTCCATTAGTATAAGTGGGAGATAAACACAAATGGCAAAGGTGCAAAAGGCCTTGTAGAGTTTGGCAAGTGCCAGAAGTTTTCAGACAAATAGCTATGGGAGTGAAAGGTGGGCAAAGTTCATAATGGTTAGAGAAATGACAAAGGACTTCCTAGAAGGTGGATCACTTGAAAATAGGTCATATTTTAATGAGTAGAGATGGAGGTGAAAGTGAATGGTGGAAATAAGTGCATTGTGATGGGCAAGTGAAGGCTGTGTGTACAAGGATCATGAGTTCTCAAATCGGGTTAGACTGCACATGAGTTACCGGGTGCTACAGTGCTATGTCAGCCTAGAAAAGTAGTCTGGGATCCAATCATGTATGTCTTGTATGTCTCCTGAACCAAGGAGCTTGAGCTTTCCTCTGATGGAATAGCTTTGGAGCAGAAGAGCAATACAAGCAGGATTATCATTAGCAATGCGACCCTGGCATCCCTGTGGAAAATAAAGACAGGCTCCCCCAGGAGGACTGCATTATCCACATGAGAGGGGCCAAGCTAACGAGGGCAAAACCAGGGCACTGGCTATAGGAATGGCTTGAAAGATATAGCATCAAGATACTTAAACAGGGTGATAAAGGAAAACGGTCGTAATCAAATGTGCCTCTAGAACTATTGTGATTGACTTGTAGGACTGAGCCACCATTAACCAGGTTCATAATACAGAAGGGGGCACAGGAATGAAAATGCTGAGCTGCGGGAGAGGGGAGTTTAGCCTTGGACCTGCGAGCTTGCAAGCATTAGTGGTGCATGTGACTGAAGGAACTGAGGAGATACAGTGGGCTGAGGTGAGCTGAGAGCATCTACTAAACTCGCAACTGGGGACAATGCTGAGAGAGAGAAGAGAGCTTCATAGATGCTAATATTTGAGGGCTGGGAAGAGGAAGAGGACTGAGCAAAGACTGAAGAGGAATGGCAAAGTTAGGAGAATAGGTCCCTGGCCTAGAGGTGATACCCAATGACTAAAATAATAATAATAATAATAATAATAATAATAATAATAATAAAAAACAACCAGGATAGTGCCCAGCCATAGAAATTTAACGAGTATTTTAATAAAGGAGTGACTACATAAATTAAAAGGATGAAGTTTATTCTATGTGAATTATATCTAAATATAACCAGTATTAACAAAGAATAAAAGGATAATTGATTGTGTAAGATGATATAGGGACATTAAGCAGTCTGAGGGTCATGGAGCTGTCAGTTGAAAGCAGAAACAACCTCTAAAAGTGCAATTCCAGTAGAGGAATGGCAGAAATCCAACTGTTGGAAGCAAAAATGGGATTGGAAAAAGGAAGGACCTAGTCATGTAGCTTTTAATCAATAAGTTCAACATCTCTTAATGTTTTATCTTTAATATAAAAACAACACATTGTTACTCTGATGTGGAAAATGTAGAGGGGCTTAAAAAAAAGCACAAAACAAAAATCATCCAATTTTCTACTATACTGGAATAACAAGGGTTCATGTTGTGATAGATTTATTTCAATACATTTTTCTGTACTTACTATTTATAGACTTGAAATCATGAGAAACATTCAGTTTTATATCCAGTCTTTTCAAAAAAGGATTCAATTTCATGGCATTTACTATCGTATGGATGTGTCATCATTTTAAAATCATTCTCCTATGGCTAGACTTTGGTTTATCTCCCATTTTGCTATTTTCATTGTAATGAATACATTTATTCCTAAATCTTTATCCAATATTGTTTTACTATTTCCTTAGAATATATGCTCAAATGGGGAATTGCTGTGTCAAAATACATGAGCATTTTTATGACTCTTGCTGTATTATCAAATGGATTTTCAGAAATATGGTACCAATTTACAATCCTTCAAGCATGGATTCAGTGCACGTTCTTCCCTACTGAGTATTATCATTTTCTTTTCCCTCACTTTGCCGATTCGAGAGATAAAAACCTTCGAGAGATAAAAACCATATCTCACTGTTGTTTTAATTTGCATATGTTAGCTCAAAGAGCTCTCAAATAAGATTCTCCTTTAAGATCTGTGATTTGTTTCTAAGCTTCCTGATTAAAAAGGCAACAGAGAGAAACAAATTGATGAAAAAAGATTATGAAAATGAACACAGATTAAAATTTAGTTCTATAAAACCAACAGAGGGACATATCAATTTGGACAAGGAGAAAGAAGCTCTTCATTTATGATAACCAAGTACTGCAGAGAAAAAAATCTCTCTCCCATTCAGCTGCTATTAATCCTTCTGGTTATGTTCTGAAGTCCCTGTTCTCCAAACAATCACAGGAGCTAGGGTAAAATACTGATGCACCAATTTTCTCGTATTCTTTATACACATCTCATTGACATGATCCAACATATTCAATTTCACTTGGGGTGGTGTATTTCAGAGAAACAAGCTAAAACTCTTTCCTAAGTATTTGTATTTGTATTCACGGTCTAATGACACTGGAAAAAAGAACAAAGCTGTCATTTCCTAAGAGCCAGGCACTGTGCCATGGATTTATACATACTATTAACTCTCACAACACTTCATAAGGGAAAATATCAGACCCATTTTTCTGATGAGAAAACTCAGGCTCAGAGCAATTTTGCTGTGCCCTGACCCACACAGCTATGAAGTGATCTGAAACTCCAGTCCAGCTATCTGGCACAAATCCCACTCCCATTTCGTCTATCATTTGACATTAATAATCTGGGAGACAAGTTAGTATCATTGTCTTTGTTACCTTAGTTGAGCTTCAAGAAAGGAAAATTGTTATAATACATCAATTTCCCGGGAGCTCAACAAAATATCTTAAATATTGTAGTGGGCTAAAATGTATCATTATGATGAGAGCAGAAGGAAAAAAAAAAAAAGAAAACTTGAGTTTTTAAAGAAAACACTTCAAGCATCCCTCTCTCTGACCTGTCCAACAATTCTTCCATTTCTCTCAGCCCTCCGATCAGTGAGGCTCCCACTTTCCCAGCATCCAGCATCGAGGCCATCCCACGTCCTCAATTCCTCACATAACTGGGATGCCTCACCAGCAGCCTTAATGACTGCACAAAGCCCCTTCTCTATGATTCTCAGCTGATCAAGCTCAGGCTCCTCTCTCACCCACCCCCTCTGCACCAGCACCCTGGCAACTCAGTATTACTAGGGAAGATCACAAGTCTTGCCAACTGATCTCACATTCATAGCCAAAAATCTCCAATGGCCACTTAACATCGCCCAATTTTAAATAGATTGCCTTAGAATATTAATTCTTCTCCCACTCCAAAATGGCTATTTTGCATCTCAAATACACTGCGTCCTTCCCCACCCCCAGCTGAGGAGCCTGCCCTCTTCCACATGGGGAGTAAGGAGCAGCAATCAGACAGGGACTGGTTCACTTCCCACTCCTGTAATAACTGCCCATATCTGTATTTTACCATAGCCTTCCCAGCTGTCACACAGGATGAGGTAACCCCACTCCTACCCAAGGCAAGTGGTACATGGTGCTCTTGATCCCAGCTTTTCCAAGGCTGGAGTTGTCTCATGGTTCAGGGCTCAGTTCAAATGTTTCCCTCTCAGAGAACCTCCCTTCCCTACCCAACCTACACACCCAGTCACCTTTTGGTGTTCTGTTCTAGCACAGTGCTTCCTATGGGCTATGGAGAGCTACACTGGCACCATCTGGGAATGTTACAGATGCAAATTCTAGGACCAACCCCCCAGGCCCACAAAATCTTCCCAGGCCACTCTGGAGGTGGGGTCAGTTGTGTGCTGGAGCCAGCTCCCACCCACGCTGGAGACCGGACTGTGAAATTTCCAGGGATTGTACAAGCTGACTGTTAAACACAACCACTGCTAAACATTAAACTGTATAAGCTTTCAAGTAAATGAACTGTATCTGGGATGGACACAAAATTTAAAATTCCATGCTTCCTAATACAATAACTACAGTTTACTATTACCTCTGCCCTTGAGGTTATTTGCACCTGGCATAGGTGTTGGTGGAAATACTATATGCTGGTGTTTACAGCACATCTCTTCTTGACTTTGCACATAGTGGTGCCATGTTGGTAGCCTGAAGTCAGTCATAGTGGGAGAACGGACACTGTGGACATAGGGCACTGCTACAAACCCAAAAGTATTTTTTTCCAATGAGCCAGCTGTTAAATATTTCTGTTGATCACTGGATGAGGCCCAACAATCTTCATCTGACCAAGCCTTCTGGGGCATTCTGATACAGCTAGCATTTGAACACCACTGGCTAAGAAACCTTTCCTGCCTATCTCCAATTCCCCAGTAACCTCCTTCTACCACTACCCAGCCCAATTCTCTCTCATCCACCTCCACAGTTCCTAGGTTTGGAGCTTGCCACACTTCAACTCTATCTCTGTTTCATACAACTTGACTTCACAGTACATTCCCCATACTTCATATATACCTTTCCTTTACAGGAAAAGATACGACTTTTTCCCAGGGACCCAGGCAAATCCCTCCTTTATCTTAATTTTATGTCCAGGATTCTATAAAGAGATATTTTTCTAAGTAATTTATTTGTAACCTCATCTCATTTTAGTGTTTACTTCTGTTTTTAAAACGTCATTAAATTACAAGGTGATTTTTTGCCCTCAAAGTAACTTCTTACTCAACCCTGTCATCTCTTCATGTAGAAGTTTGTTGCTGAATCACCGACCAGCAGATGGCAGCAGGGGCTCTTGGAAAGAAGGCCTGACAAAGCCTTTTGGCTGCAAAGAACTTCAATTGCTACTGCAAAGTCAAGCACATTTCTAAGTCTTCTGCTGGTTCATCATATTCTTCATGTCAGCAAACTGCCTTTTAAAATGCAAGATAGATTATGAGAAAAATAAAATAAAATGCAAGTTGGATCATGTTCTACGGCTTCCTAAGGCGAATAACAACCAAAAAAAGCTATTTGCTCTTTTTATGCAAATTGGTTCCTGTCAGACAGGAGTAGAGTTTCTGGCTATCTGTGTTGCCAGGTTTCAAAATGCCAAATTCTTACAGATTCAGATCCAAATTGTTTTACTTCATTTATGTTATTTTAAAGTTTTTTCTTACTGTTATCACTTCTACGACCAGTTTTCTTATAAATATGGGAAGCAAGATATGGAAATAGAACAGATTATAAGCCACAGAATCCCCACATTTTTAAACATGAAAAACTAGAGCACTTAGACTCTCCAGGTCTGTACTATCATAGAGCATCACTGAAAACCATACAAAGCAAGTAAATGGAGTCTGATATTAAGAATGATATAAAAGGGGTGCCTGGGTGGCACAGTCACTTAAGCATCCACCTCTCAATTTCTGCCCAGGTCATGATCTCGGGGTGGTGAGATTGAGCCCCATGTGGGATTCTTCCTTCAGCAGGGAATCTGCTTCAGATTCTTTCTCTCTCTCCCTCTCCCTCTGCCCCCCGCCGTCTTTCAAATAAATACATCTTTTAAAGAAAGGATGATATAAAAAACCTACTGTGTGCACAAGTGTTTGGTTACATAATTAACCATTAAGAGATCAGCTTAATGGAAAGCTTAAGGAAAAAAGCTTAAAAAATAGCTTAAGGAAAGCTATTCATAAAGAATGGTTCTGCATATACACAGCACTGGATGTTAAGAAACTTAGGGACCCTGAGATTCCAGGGCTGTCCAGTAACAGTAACAGTCATGGCCTGAGGAGGTGACTGCTGAGCAGTGAGTATATGGACAAACAGTATCAGCACTGGAACGGGGTGGGGGGGATTGTCCTTTTTGTAACTTAATTTCAGTGACTTCTGATCAAAATTGTTTGGGGGCACGTGCAATGTGCAGGTAATAGGGAGAAACAAACACATAGCACAACGGACATCATTTCTGCAGTAGCACAGTACTACACACAGAAGGCGCCAAGATGAACAAAATGTCATTTCTGCCTGCAGGAGCTCACTGACTACTGGATCCTAAATTTAAGAGATATTCAGAAAAGTACAGAATTTCTTTCACAAGACTGGCGTGATAATTAAATGAGATTATTTAAAGAAAGGCACTTCACAAACTAAACTCTGAACACATGTCAGGTTGCCATTATTTTTGCGGAGAGGAGTGATGAAATCAAATGTGTTTATAAAAGATTGATGTGACAATGACTTCAGACACAGATTAAACGGAGAAGGCAACCTTGGGCAGACTGGTCAGCTAAGAGTCCACTGCAGTAACCCAGATAGCAGGTGACAGAACAGGAGCTACCTGGGGCAGTGGACATGATTGAAGGAAAAGACGAAGGAAGAATGGGGAGTTTTTTTTTTTAATTTTTATTTATTTATGATAGTCACACACAGAGAGAGAGAGAGAGGCAGAGACATAGGCAGAGGGAGAAGCAGGCCCCATGCACCGGGAGCCTGATGTGGGATACGATCCCAGGTCTCCAGGATCGTGCCCTGGGCTAAAGGCAGGTGCTAAACCACTGTACCACCCAGGGATCCCTGGGGAGCACTTTCTATCTGACAGCAGAGCAATAAAAAGAAAAAAAAATGCCTACAATATATTCTCTGGATGACTCATGAGAAGAATCAAATACCAAAGTCAAGTAGGTGATACAATTTAGGGAGAAAGATGGAGAATTTGACTTCTGACATGTTGAGTTTGAGGTGACAGCAGAATATCAGAGAAATACAAGAGAAGGAAGTCTGGGGATGTCACAGCTCACAAACTCCTACTCAACCTTCAAGATCCACCTCCCATGACCTTCTTATCTGGGAATCCCTTCCCTGAGAGCCCTTGGAGATTTATTTAGTTCCCCATATTCCAAAAGCAGTTTTTAAAATCCTTTATATTAAAAAAATAAAAAATAAAAAATAATAAATAAATAAATAAATAAATAAAATCCTTTATATTAGCACCGTCTTATTGGGTTGGCTTTATCAGCCTGGTGCCTCTCAGTTTAATTCGACACCATTAGAATTGCCGAAAGGAGAGAAAGTCACCCATCTTTATATCCTTAGCACCAACACAGTACCCTATTCAAGGTGCACAATAAATGTCTTGTGAATAATATAAATGACTAACCAAGGGGAAAAAAAGTCTATCAAAATACAGGATTTGGAAGTCATCTGCTTAAAGGGAATATGAAGCTGTTAAACAGACACAATTTCCAAGTGTTAAAAAGAAAACTATAGGTTCAAAATAGTGTCACTTAAGCCACGTCACTAAATCTGGATTTAATATCTAACTTAAGTGCAGTTTTAACCACTCCCCCCCACCCCCCATGCTCTATGATATAGTCTTAACCTGTCAATCAGGAACTTTCTTTTTTTTTTTTTTTTCCAAAGATTTTATTTATTCATTCATGAGAGTCACAGAGAGGCAGAGACACAGGCAGAGGGAGAAGCAGGCTCCATGCAGGGAGCCCAATGTGGGACTCAATCCCAGGACCCCGGGACCATGACCTGAGCCAAAGGCAGACACTCAACCACTGAGCCACCTAGGTGCCCCAGTCAGGAACTTTCTGATCAGCACTGATGAGGATATCTGCCATATGGGCCTTCTCTATCCCTCAAAGATGAGATAACCTACCTAATAAGACCCCCTGTCTTTCTCCCTTAAGGGAAGGTGATTTGCCTGAAACAATCCTTTTCTTTCACTAATAACTTTCTGGCCTAACCCTCCTTCCTACAAAAACCTTCCCATCTTATACAGCTCTTTGAAGCTCCCCTCTACTTACTAAATGGGATGCTACCCTCATAATTCCTTAATAAAACCAATCAGATCTCTAAATCGACTGGGTTGGGTTTTGGTTTTCAATGTGAGGAAGAATATTTAGAAAGGAAAAGTGAAAACCAAAGATAGGACAAATGTAGGCAATCAAGAAGAAAGGAAGTTGGGATGCCTGGGTGGCTGGGTAGCTCAGTGATTGAGCATCTGCCTTAGGCCCAGGGTGTGATGCCAGGGTCCCAGGATCAAGTCCCACATTGGGCTCCCTGCATGGAGCCTGCTCCTATCTGCCTACGTCTCCTCTCTCCCTCTCTGAATCTCTCATGAATAAATAAATAAAATCTTAAAAAAAAAAAAAAAAGAAAGGAAGTTAGTGAGAGGAAAAGAAAATGAATCAAAGTCTAATAGAGAAAGGATGCCGTCACTAACAGAGAAGGACATGTTCTGGGCAGAGGCTTCAAATGTTACTGACATTAAAGAGAAGGAAGATGAAGAATGTAGAAGGAGCCATTGAGTTGCAAAGCCAAACTCATTTGAGAAAATTCAGTTTTATCTCACCAAGAATGAAAATAAAAATAATGACGAAATGTACTTAATTTAGTGAGGAAGTCAAGGATATGGAGGGAGACCTATGCCTGCTATGAGGCTGCACAAAACCATGTGCAGGTGGGCATGTATCTCCAGGCAGGGATGATGATAATATTTTTTTTTAATTTCTTTATTATTTATGATAGTCACAGAGAGAGAGAGAGAGAGAGAGAGGCAGAGACACAGGCAGAGGGAGAAGCAGGCTCCATGCACCGGGAGCCCGACGTGGGACTCAATCCCGGGTCTCCAGGATCGCGCCCTGGGCCAAAGGCAGGCGCCAAACCGCTGCGCCACCCAGGGATCCCTGATGATAATATTAAAAGGACTGAGAAGCTACTTTTAAAATGTGATGAACAGCAGGGACATGAGCGCAGGAGTACTGATGAGGTACTGATAACGGGTGAAGAGGACAGGATGGACGGAGCTCTCAAGGGCATTCTTCACAGGGAGGGATGGCTATGTTACAATAACTAACTACTTGTTAAGTATGCGTAACTTTAGGACAGAGCTCACAAACTTGCTTCAGGTTGTCCTCTCCTGGCTGCCAGGTCACAGGGTCATGAGGACCTTCATTCCTGGGGGATCTCCAGATGTGTCATTCAGGATATCCAGCACCTTGCTTGAAGGGGTGGGCCCAAGCATGTGTGCTAGACCATCTGAATTCCTAATTTCATTCCAGGAAGTCCCAGTGTTTCTGGATAGCTCCAGTGGATTCCCAGAGTAAGGCTAGGAAGAGACTTTATTTTTCTTTTACATTTTTAAAAAAGATTTTACTTATTTATTCATGAGAGACACAGAGAGAGAGAGAGAGAGAGAGAGAGAGAGAGAGAGGCAGAGACACAGGCAGAGAGAGAAGCAGGCTCCCTGCAAGGAGCCCGATTCAGGACTCGATCCCAGCACCCCGGGATCACAACCTAAGCCAAAAGTAGATGCTCAACCACTGAGCCATGCAGGTAGCCTTAGAAAGGGGCTTTTAAAATAATTTAATTTGTCCCCCCCTCTTTCCAAATGAGGAGACCAGGGTCCCAGGAGGTCCAGTGGCTTATTCTAGGGTCATACTGGTAGTTATGGCAGACCAAGACTGAAACTGTGGTTTCCAGACTGCCAGTTCTATGGTCTTTCTGTTTTACATTTCTCAATATTAAGGAATTTAGGGGGGGGGGGAGAAAAAAAGCAGAAAAGAAAGGAAAAGAGACAAGATGAGAGCCCCCCACCTACTGAAGACCTGACCTTTCGTCCACAGCTCTGACCCAACCTCTTTTCTGTCCCTCACACTTGTGTGGCTCCTGATGGAGCCATCAGGTAAAAGAGAAGACTGACCTTTCCTCTCAGGAATCCATACACAGGGTTATGCCTTCTTTATATTTTATATATTTTCTATCCATTTGTGTACAAACTGTGGGAGCCCCCATTAGTTCATTGTTTTTACTGTGACTGAATTACCCAATTTAAAATCCTATTGTCTTGGGGCACCTGGGTGGCTCAGTCAGTTAAGAACCTGCCTTTGGCTCAGGTCCTGATCCTAGGGTCCTTCGTGCTCAGGGGGGAGTCTGCTTCTTCCTCTCCCTCTGTTGCTTCCCCTGCTTGTGCACACGTTCTCTCTCTCTCTGTCAAATAAGTAAATAAAACCTTTAAAAAAATAAAATAAGATCCTATTGTCTTAAATAACTTATTTTATTTGCCACTTCTTTGGTTGATTTTTGAGACTGGACTGAACTCCTATTCTTCAATCACTGAAGACATAATTTGATTATACCACGTGAACTATGTTAAGTACTTACTGTGGTCCAGACATTCCACTAAACAGTTTATATTCATTAACTCACTGTTTTCTATAATTCATTGAGGTGAGCACTCTTCTCTGTTTCACAGAGGAGGAAGCTAAGGCAAAAAAATAATAATTCAAGATTATATAGTGAGCAAGTAGCCAAACTCTGGTTCCTGAGCCCAGGTGCTAACAGCTCGCTCTGCATGCCGCCTAACAGCCCTGCCACTGATTCTGTTGGAACGTGGATTCATCTCTGTTGCTCTCACTCAACACTGATGAGTCCCAGACAATCACCAATAAAAAAAAAAAAAAACTCGTATTTACATAGACATATATAAAATTTACTATGTGCAATGCATTGTCTGAATGGTTACACATACCTTATTAGTTCATTTAATCTCAAACAATCCTACGAGGTAGATGAAAATATTATGACACTCACTCTACATGGAAAAACAGGGAAGCTTAGGCAGTTTGCCAAAGGTTGCACAGCCATCAAACAGAAGAACCTGGACTCAACTCTGAGCAGCCTAGCTCTGGAGTCCTCCCTTCTTAACCACAGGGAGTCCTGCCTCATAAGCAAAAAGCAAGAAACCAGCCAGGAAGTGGCCTCCCTTTGTCATGGAGTCAGGCTATTGGTCCATTTCCAGTGCATCCTTTCTGACCCAAACTTGACACAAGATCCTGTCTGCCACCTTCCCCCTGGAACTCCTAATTTTCTTCCTGAATGAACTGACCTGTCTCTAGATCGAATTCTTTAGATTTGTGATGCCTGCCATACCTACTATGTACCTGGCCCCAGGCAGGAGCCAATATAGCAGAGTTGTTCAGGTGGAGGGCAGGCAATGAGGTCAGCAGATCATAATGCTGATTACACGCATTATGAAATTAGCACATAGTCAACAGCTTATTAATATTGCAATATCGTGATTTAAAATCCACTCGGGGGTGCCAGGTGGCTCAGTCAATTAAGCATCTGCCTTCCACTCAAGTCACGATCCTGAGGTCCTGGGATTGAATCCCACATCAGGCTCCCTGCTCAGCAGGGAGTCTGCTTCTCCCTCTCTCTGCCTTCCTCCTTGTGCTCTCTCTCTCTCTTCTTCCCTCCTAGCCTGTCTCTCTCTCTCTCATAAATAAATAAATATTCTTAAAAAAATAAAATCCATTCATTCAATAATACATACTGGGGGTCTCATGGATACTGGAGTGATGGCAATGAACAAAGCAGCAGAGCCCTCGCCCTCATGGAGCTGGTGGTATTCTTGTGGGTGAGACTGACACAAAATCTGTGAGCCAGTGACCACATGACACACATCAAGTAATGCTATTGACAATGAAAATTAAATTTCTATGGCCATGTCTGCGGTTTCCTGTCTCCAACTGGCTGGTCATTAGCAGCATTTGGAAGATGAGTCCCTCATCCATCTGAAGTTATTTTTCTAGAGTAGAGGTTCTCAAACATTTTGGTTTCATAACAGGGACCTGTTACATTTTTTAAAAATTACTGAGGATCTCAGAGTGTTTTTGTTTGTTTGGGTTGCATCAATAGATATCTGACATATTAAAAATTCAAACAAAATTTAAAACACAAGAATGCACAGAGCACATTGCATTAGTCAAGAGTGATGGCATCATCACACATCCCATGGCCTCTAGAAAGCTCCACCATGTACCTGTGAGGGAAGGAGAGTGAAAATGAGAAAGATATCTTAGCATTGTGGTTACTTCACAGGCTTCTGAAAGGGTCTTGGCACTACCATGGGTCTTCAGACTATACTTTAACAACTGTTATTCTAGTGAAAACATATCTGGTTGGGCAGCCCAGGTGCCTCAGCGGTTTAGTGCTGCTTTCAAGCCTAGGATGTGATCCTGGAGACCCGGGATCAAGTCCCACATCGGGTTCTCTGCATGGAGCCTGTTTCTCCCTGTGTCTGTGCCTCTCTCACTGTGTGTGTCTCTCATGAATAAATAAATAAGTCTTAAAAAAAAAAGCATATCTGGACTGACATGAGCTTTAAAAAATATATTTATTTATTTTTAAAGACTTATTTATTTGAGAGAGAGAGAATGCAAGTGAGGAGAGGGTAGAGGAAGAGAAAGAATTCTCACGCAGACTCTCCCCCTTTGCCCCACCCTGAGTGGAAAGCCTGACACAGCGCTAGACCCCATGACCCTGAGATCATGACCAGAGCTGAAATCAACAGTTGGACAATCAACTGACTGAGCCACACAAGTGCCCCAGCCAAAAATACTTAAATTTACTTTTTCATCTCTACTGATGTCTTCTTGCTTATTTGTCTATAATCGGAAGCTGAAAATTTTAAATGACAATTTGAACTACATCAAGTACGATGACCTACAATTCGTTTCTTGAGTTGCATATTTAAGTGCCTACTTACCTTTAAAAAAAAAAAGCAAATATCAAAACCTTCTTGATCTTCAGAAGCACAGCCATCCTAATGAAATAGTTTACTTCCCTGCTAAAGATTATATATGAAACATTTCTCAGTGGTTCACTTAATAATAGCTTTAACTTTCAAAGGTGGTTCAGAGAAAAACTGATGACTTCTTTTAAAGGTATGTCATACTCCTTCCCAAAGAAACTATGTTATTATTTAATTGCTATTTTATTTTTTTTAATTTTATTTATTTATTCATGAGAGACACAGATAGAGGCGGGGACACAGGCCGAGAGGGAAGCAGGCTCCATGCAGGGAGCCCGATATGGGACTCAATCCGGGGACTCCAGGATCATACCCTGGGGGTTAAGGCAGGTGCTCAACTGCTGAGCCACCCGGGCATTCCTTAATTGCTATTTTAAATGAATAAAATTCTTCTGAGTGTTTCTAGACCTAGTTAAAATTGTTTTATTAATTGCATTTCACTATACTTAAAGGACCTTCTCTGAATTTTATTTCAGCATTCCTATAAAATAACTGTTTCTAAAGACAAGAGAGGCTTTTTGCAACTGTAATTTTTAAATCATCAAGCATTTTTTTCATCAAGCATTTTTTAAAGACATCCAACTTTATTACTTCTAGTACTAATCACTTTAATTCATCTATATGGAAAAACAGCAGGCAGCTGAAAGATTGCTGGTAGTTCTTCACAGTCTTGAATAAAAGGAGCAGCTGGCTAATGCAAATATGTAAAGGTAAATGAATGAGCCTTAAAGCTTAGAATGAAAACTAAAATCCCTCCTCAATACAAAAGCCATCTACATACTGGAAGGGAAAAGAAAAACAAGTAGATCTGTAGGTCACAGAGGAGGTACTTTGTATTGAGCAATTCCTGCAAAAACAGGCCATGTTCTATGCACTTTATACAAATAATTTAATTTAATCTTCACTGTTAGTTATTCTTACATTCATTTTACAAGTGAGCAAACTGAAGCACAGAAATATTAAATCACTTGTTCCAGGGCACAGTTAGGAAAAGGTAGGGGAAGGGTTTGAACTGTGGGAGACCTGAACAAGCAGAGCAGAGAGTTTGAGTCAGCAAACACTTTTTTACCACTTAGTAGCTATGTGACCGCAGGAAAGTGCCTTCACTTCTCTTAACAGAATAGTGATGACAATGCCCCTTCCATGTAGGAGCCACCATAGGGAGCAGGATGGAAAGGAGGATCACCTTATTGAGGGAGGCAAAGCAGGAGGATTATTACTGGTGTGGTTTCCTGAACCTCTAAAATAATTGGTACTGTTTTGAATAACTTGAATTCAGAAATTCTAAAAATAAGAAGTCTTGATTAATGCTTATACATTATTTAAAGACCGACTAAATGAACCACGTAAGCCAAAATCTCAGGGAAATTAAATAAATAATCTGAAAAATTATAGTTAATTTCTTTTTTAAAAACCACATTGTCTTTTATTACTATGTTCATTTGATATTCCATAAAAATTGTTACCAATCCCTTTCGGTAACCCAGTTTAGTGGTTATGTGCATAAGCCTTAGAGCCAGATTTTCTAGATTCATAGCCCTACTTGACCTTGGACTAGTTACTGAACCTGTGCTTCAATTCCTCACTGGTAAGTAAGCAAAGATAGTAGTACCTTCTGCACTGCATTGTTACTAAGGCTAAACAAGTTCATATATATAAAATAATTAAAACAGTGCTAGGCATACAGTAAGAGCTCAATAGATATTAGCGATTATTTTTCATCAAGTTGTTTCCCAAGGACTTGGTTGGTGCATGTCAGGACTGGATAAATATTTGTATTGAATAAATAAATGATGACATACCTATTAGATGAATACAACAGTGCACATTTTAAGTGCTTATTAACATCTTACTTCCTTAACCCAGCTCTCAGAGCCACATGGCCTTAAAAGCAATATACCTGTATTTATATATGATTGACAATTGGCTCTGGTTTTTCAAGAGAAATAGGAGAAATCAACAAATCCTTACTATCAAGAATGAGAGGGCAGCCTGTGTGGCTCAGCAGTTTATTGGTTTATCGCTGCCTTCGGCACGGGGTGTGATCCTGGAGACCCAGGATGGAGTCCCACATTGGGGTTCCTGCATGGAGCCCGCTCTCCCTCTGCCTGTGTCTCTCTGTCTCTGTCTCTCTCCCTCTCTCTCTGTGTCTCTGTCTCTGTCTCTCAAGAATATATAAATAAAATCTTAAAAAAAAAGAATGAGAGGAGATAAATTCATATGGTCAAGGTGTCAACTTTAAATGGAAACAACATAAATATTCAGAAGATACAGACAATAGGATGCCTGGAGGCTCAGCAGTTGAGCGTCTGCCTTTGGCTCAGGGCGCGATTCCGTGGTCCTGGGATGGAATCCCACACTGGGGTTCCTGCGTGGCGCCCGCTTCTCACTCTATGTCTCTGCCTCTCTCTGTGTGTGTCTCTCATGAATAAATAAATCAAATCTTAAAAAAAAAAGAAGATAAAGAAAAATGACCTCAGTCTCAGAAACAGTACCAAGCAATCAATTAAGTAAAAGCTCATGATACAATATAAATTAGATTTATAATTACTTTATTATTTTTATTTAAGATTTGATTTATTTATTCATGAGAGACACAGAGAGAGGCAGAGATACAAGCAGAGGAGAAGCAGGCTCCATGCAGGAAGCCCGACGTGGGACTTGATCCTGGTGATCACACCCTAGGCTGAAGGCAGGCATTAAACCACTGAGCCACCCAGGCATCCCAAGATTTATAATTATTTTAAAAAGCAGACAACAGTGGAAGAAATAGGCAGAAACTATGATGATCTAAGATTATAAAAAGGAGGATCCATAATGGAACTGTACCTAAAGAATTCCATTCAATATAAGGGAACACAGTATGCAAAATATGAATGACTAACAGAATTGCAGAAACACGTCTATGGGGTATACCTTGACCGTGACACTGCAGAGGCAACTTAGCACAACAGAAGCATGTGGCATTGGACCAAAAGACCTGGTTCGAGCCCTGATTATGCCACATCTCTGTGAATACTGGCAAATGACTACAGCACTCCACATCTTCCAGCTCGCATCTCTGCTGTAGGAGTCAAATGAAGTAACTCAGGTGAAGTCCTTTGTAGATGGCAGCAAACTCTTCAGAGTTTTCTTAGTTATTAGACTGAAGAAGGAAAAAATTATCTTTAGAGTAATCAAAGCTTTAATCTCTGGAAGAAACAGATTGGTTCCATGTGAGATGTCTCTATCAATATAAGCAGCACGGAGTGGGAGGAAGGACTGATATCCAAGTATATATAAATATATATAAATATTAAAATTTTATATAGAAAATATGAAAAGTCTCAGATGTTAATTTCTTCAACAAATGTGTATGCTAGGCACTGTGCTAAGTGCTGGAAAATGTCAAGTAAGGCAGAGATGTTTTTCTCACGGACCCTAGATTTTAGTTAACAATCCTATAAATAGACGAATCATTCATGGTGAGATGAACACTGTGATGGAAATAAACAACACACTATGAAAATGCATAAGAGAGGAATTAATGAGGTCTGGGGCTAGCACTGGAGGGGTAGAGACAGGGGTGCATATGACAGATGCTGGCAGATGCAGCAGCACATGCAAAGGCCCTGGGGACATGCCAACTCCTGAAAACCTGAAAGAAGGCAGAGAGTGCAGGAGATGTGAGGATGTCAGGGAAAGGCTATGAGGTGGGTGGACCTGGATGGCCAGGCCAAGAATACTACAATTTAAAGGATCATTTCTTTATCTTCGAGGGAATGGGAAGCCTCTGGTGTGTATTACATACATCAGACCTGAGACAACAAACAGGCCACAAACAAAGACTGTGTACAGCGTGAAATGGATTGAAGAGCAGCAAGAGGGAAATAGGGATCAGGAAAGAGAAACTGCAATAGTCCACATGGAAGATGCTTGGACCAGGGATCATAGAAAATGGTCAAAATGGACAGGAGTTCAGGAAGTAGAATCATCAGGATTGGTTGGTGAGGGTGAGCAAGAGGGGAGTCACTCATCTGAAGGACCAGGCGAATGGACATTCAGGTCAGGAACGCAGGGAACGGTGGAAGGGAACCTGGTGAGCGAGAAAAGAGCTAGAGTTTAGTTTAGAACATGCAGAGTTCCAAAAGAAGCTATTGGTTTACCTGGCTTGGGAAGGTGGTTTTGATCAGGGAAGAATTTTGGCAATTATTGATTAGGGTGTAGGTGGCAATTATAGCCTTGGAGGAAATGGCTCAGAAGAAGAAAGAGAGACACAAAAGGAACATATACACTCACATTTATAGTTAAATTGAATCCACCTAGCCCTGCCTAACGTGGTTTAAAACTGGCCTTCTCCTGGGCAGTTTGCATTTGCAACCCCCTATCACCCAGTGGGTTTCCCTTTGATGTATGCTGACTGAGAAATAAAAGGTAGCTTTCTTTAAAGAGATGGGCAAGAGCAAATTCCCAGCACATTTGGATGAAACAGGAAACAACAGAGAAGGGAACTAAAGGAGGCTATTAGCTGTAGGGTCTGAGTTATTAAATATTGAGGGATGAGGAAAAAGAAAAAGTCATATTCCCTGATACAGCCTTTAAAATACTTTTGTGTAGAGGGCTCCAGATGCCATCAATCAAGAAAACGATCTCTGGCAGAGAAGAATATGGCTGGTATCAATAATTAATGAATGAAGGCAGAAACAGAATATGGAAGTGAGAGGTGCTCTTGGAGGAATTTTTGCTGGAAAGTTCAAGCAACTGCTAAATGGTTTTCTTCTCATTAAATACTATCTTCCTAGAATCATATGTGTGTATATCCATATTTATATCTATCTATATACATCTCTATATCTTTTTTTAATAAATTAATTTTTATTGGTGTTCAATTTACCAACATACAGAAAAACACCCAGTGCTCATCCCGTCACACATCTCTATATCTATATATAATCTTTATCTATCTATAGATATCAATGCATATAGACAATAGATATATCAATGCATATATCTAATAGATAGATATAGACATACACACATATATATACACACATGTATTCACCTGTTTGAATTTTAGATATTATGATGGATCCTTATTGAAAAAGAAAAATGACTTGCTTTTAAATGTTAACGAAAGCCTCTAGAGGAAAAAAAATAATATTATACCAAAAGTGTTACTTAATACATATCAGTCCTCATATAAATTCACTCAGGGAAAAACAACCTTAAAAAATTAACTCCTGGGATGCCTGGGTGGCTCAGTGGTTGAGCATCTGCCTTCAGCTCAGGTCATGATCCTGGGGTCCTGGGATGGAGTCTTGCATCGGGCTCCCTATGGGGAGCCTGCTTCTTCCTCTGCCAATGTCTCTGCCTCTCTCTCTGTGTCTCTCATGAATAAATAAATAAAATCTTTTTTTTTTTAAAGTCAACTCCTTGTCCTGGTTAGCACTCAACAACAAAGAAATGCTGGTGGTGATTCATGTGCTTTCATGGTGCTCTCAGGTATTAGAAGAGCCTAGAAATATTGTTCCGAAGGACCATCAAATGATTCATGTCATATTGTTAAAATTGCTAAGTCCACAAGAAGTATACACATTAAAGTCTTCACATAAGTAAAAGAGCAGCAAGCCACTGATTTACTGGCCACTTTTAATTTCAACCCAACATTTATTCAAAAGTTAGAGATATAAAGGGGGAAAAAATGCCCTACCATGTCCACTGATTTGCCCAAGCCAATGCTCTACTCAATAATGAAAAGTGTAATTAGTACCAGAACAAATATCTACTTACACAGTATCAGAATAATTTTATGTAATTTCCAATTAAAATAGGAAAGAGAAAGTCCTGGCATTTATTAAGTTTGGATTATAAGCTACATCTGCACATTTATATATCAAACTCATGGTAATTCTGTTCAAAATTAGATATACACATGCCCAAACATGGAGAAAGAAATGTTGGGACTGAGGTAGAAGGCTTATAGTAAATTCTATCAGTTACTGCTACTCTACTTCCTACCAAGAATTATACACTGTTCTTCAAGACAGTTTATAAGCTGTGCTTAAAATTTTAACTGCACAGTCTACAAGTTTATGAAAGCTAATTCACCATAATAACTAATTTGTGTAAGTGTTAATTTCATCTTCTGATTCTACTTATCCTGTGTGCTTCATCAAAAGCCATCCATATCTTTAAAAACAATGCTACACAGGAAACTTGAAAATAATCAATTAGCAGCAAACTTGGCCAATGTGTTCCTTGACTCAACTGGCACCATAATTAGGCAACTGATAATGTACTGACGATATTAGCAAAACAAAAATCTTTAATTATGATATAATAAATAATTTAGTTAGGTGGCTTGTTTTTAATTTTGTCATTTTACCACTTATGCATGAGAAAGTGGGATATATATGCCATTCTGCTCTATTAATAGTCAAAAAGTTAAGTTAGTATAAACCTGAGAACACTTATAAGGGCAGCCCCAGTGGTCTAGCGGTTTAGCACCACCTTCAGCCCAGGGCATGATCCTGGAGACCCGGGATCAAGTCCCACGTTGGGATCCCTGCATGGAGCCTGCTTCTCCCTCTGCCTGTGTCTCTGCCTCTCTCTCTCTCTCTTTGTGTGTGTGTCTCTTATGAATGAATGAATGAATAAATAAAATCTTAAAAAAAAAATAAACCTGAGAACATGGGCATGCTCTCTGTAACCTACTGAATAACATTATCCTTGGATTTTAAGTATACTTGTTATTTTACTTCTGAGGGGGAAAAAAACCCCACCTTGGCTCACCAATTAAGAAAATCCAAAATCATGAGCATTCTCAAGGTGGTTCTGGAAAAGTAACTAATTTCTTTATCTCAACGTGTCATAAAAATTTAGGTTAACAAAAATAGTCATCAGGGATATAATATCAAATCCCAGTGTTCCTTTTTACAATGCTGAAAATTATGTGTTTCTGGTCATTTGTTATATTAGTAGTAGGAAATTAATACTGTAGGAAAGCAAACAAATCTGATTTACAGAGCTTGCTCATTTCCATGGTGTAAAATTCCCATGGCCAATTTTAAGGCATGCTGTACAATCTGCTAAACCAGTAAGCACTCATGTCAACACACCGCTGGATATAACCATAAAATGGCACTAGTAACATAGGATACCTATAAAACCCTGATCCAAGACTTCTGTGTGATTCTCATATGGTCATTAATTTATCTTCAGTACTTTAAAATTTCATCCAGCTGACCAATGTGCTGCTTAGCCATTATCCCAATACCACCTTCCTTCAAACCCCATTCACATCACACGCCCAATGAAGACAGTTGCTCTTCCTGGCATACTAAATACATGCCAAAATTATAAAAATGCTTAGCCCTATCACATAAGGATTTGCTACGTATGATGCCAGTGATACCAATGATGACTTAATAAATTCTCTCAAAAATCTTTATTGGCCCAAATGCCAGAATTTCTGGCATCTTGAATATGGAAGCAGTAATGGTAGCAGCTAAAGGGGCAGGGTCAGTCAGTGCAGCCAACCAAGAACAGGTCTCTTGTGGCCTGAGGAGATGCACACTCTTACGTGATTTTTCAAAAGAATTTTTGGGGAATGAAGGAAGAACTTCTGAGAGGGTTGCCTTACAGAAGCCTCCATGTCACTAAGCCAGTGACTGTCCAAAGGAGGTTTACAAAGAGAAAACTGGAAGAATTTCAGCCTACTCATTTGGAATGGAGGAAAGAAAAGAACTCAGAATGAGATATAAACAATTGGATTATAACCTTTTCTTTTAGTGCTGCTTCCAGAAACTCACCCCAGGAGATTCTTATCTAGTGAGATGAGGTCTTAGAATTGGGATCAAGAAATGCCCAGGCAGTTCCTCTAATCTGCAGTTCCTATATTTTATAGGAACTATATATTATATTATATTATACTATATATTATAGTTCCTATAATCAACTAGACCAGGGCTTCTCAAACCTGGGGTAATTCTGCTCCCCAGGGGACATGTGGAAAGGTCTGGGGACATTTTTGGCTGTCAAAGCTTGGTGGGGGTTGGAGGGTACTACCAGCATCTAGTAGATAGAGAGGCCAGGGATGCTAGTGAACATTCTACAATGCACAAGGCAGCCTTCACACAAAGAATTATCAGTTCAAAATTTCAAGCGATAAAGGGAAGAAACTCTGAACCAGATCAGGCCATGGGTCTATGCCTCCCATATTATGTCTATTTCTGAAAATAAAATCTCTGACAATATGTTGTTGCAACACATTATTAATGATAAGATTTCTGTGTAGATCAGAATATAAATCCTCACACCTTGTTTGTGCCAAGCAATAATTAGTATTAGGAATAATAACTATGCCAAAGAAAATTTTAGAAGTTACCATAAATGGCATGAACTTTCCTTCTGTCTACATCAATTGTATAGGATTCCCTACAGAATTATTTTTTAAAATCACTTCTTTAAGTGTAACAAAGTTAAATCTTCTTTATAATGATGTTTCTCTTCCACAGAAATGCCACTTCTCATTCATCTATTTTGTTATGATGTTTCCTGTACTATTTTCTTCAGAAAAATATGCTTGGATTAAATGAAGAATCTTCTAAGCAAAACTCTTAGAGTACTTAATGAATATGAAAAAAAATCATATTCCGATTTTCTCATTTACCTTCTCTTTCTAATGTAAATGTTAATCCCTTCTAAAGTAATTGGGCCCACTTAAATTGCCAATCGCAATTAACACAAATTTGCTACAAGTAAGGATGAAACACCAGCAAAGAAAAATAGCTTGTATTCAGTAGACTTTTGTTTCCTGAAATTAAAATTTGAAATGACTGTAATTACTCACAAAGAAGGCTTGGTTGACCAATCCAGTTTTCTCTGGAAACTGATGAAAAGATAGACCAAATGGGAAGAACATCATGAAGGCAAAACTCACTTGTCTTTTCAAGAAACTTCTAAGGACATTGTTCAGACTGTACCATAAAGTCCAACACTCATCAGGCTTCTCCTTGAAGTATATAAATGGAATAGCCAAATGACTACAGCTAGTCTTTTTAACTTTACATTCAACATTAAAGAAAATGAAGCTTTCTAGTAGGTATCAGGAGAATGAAAATTTAGGACTGGCAATTTACTGGTGCAAATAGAGTCATGTGTGGCTGTTCAAGATACTGTATATAGTAGAGATAGCAAATGAGCTTTCCTCTGGGCTGATTCTTGTGAACAAACTAGTACTTGTTTAGAATCCAAAAAGAATATTTCAAATACCAAATACCATCTCATTCATCCTTGATCTTGATTTAGAAGTTCTTCTGGGGGCAGAGGGAATAGACTATGCAGGCTGGCCACTGCACTGTTCCTTGATAAGTTATGCAACAACCATAAGACAAGGAAAGCAAAAATGTCCTATATCTTTTGCCAAATGCAAAAGATCAGACTGGTGGGCAGAAATTATTATTACTAGCCAACATTTGCAGTTTCTGTGATCAAGGCATCATGGATTATATCACTTACATCTTCACAACAACCCTCTGAGGTAAATACTATTACTTGATCTTTTACAGGTGAAGACACAGAAGCTTGAAAGGTTCAATAAATTGCCCATGGTCACACAAGTGACAAGCAGTAGAACGGGGTTGTAGACCAGGCTAATGGGTGCTAGAGCTCCTCTCTCTCAATCACTGTGCCACACCATTTCTCTAGAGACAAGATGGCCCATTCGGGAAGGGTTTTGAGGTCTGAGATAATAAAAGGAGAACTGATCTTGTCAGTGGCTCAAAACAAAGCTGTCTTCCCAGCAAGCCCATCACACCAACACTGCTACTTTAAGTCACACATAGACACAGATCACATGACAGCCCCTCTGTCACCTCCAGACACCAAAGGTATACTATACTATGATATTAAACAACTGGCTCATTTTATTCCAAGAAGTTGCTTTAAAGCTTTATTCCAAGAAGTTGCTTTAAAGCTTCAGTTAGGATAGCATTTGGCTATGTTCACAAGCCATTAGTACTCCTATGGGCTTAAAAGTGCCACATAAAATAAATTGATCATATTTGGGCATATGCACTGAATAGGCAATGGGAAAACCAGCCTCTATATTGACCTACAGAGTTCCATTTCTAAGCTTGCTCAGTACTTTTTATTGCTCTGTCTTCAAGGTCTAATATGGTTTACAATTTATATGCTTATTTAGTTTAACAGGCTACAATAACATTTATTTTGGCTGCTTTTAGTTGATCCTGCATTGATGCCAGCAGTAGCACCCTCTACCCTGCTCCTAATGTGAGGAATCTAGAGTTGCTTCATCCATAAAATACAAGCATGGAAATATGTCTTGAAATGTTTAAAACTGGGTAAAGTAACTGATTAAGGAATTCGCAGACCAATCAGGCATTGAATAAAGACAATAAGGAGGCAGCCCTTAAGGAAGGAAGGCTTTTTATTTTGTTGTTCATGGTGTTGTATACAATATGTAGGTTTGACGAAGGGCTGGACAAATTCAAGTGACAGCTCCTGGCAAAGTCATCATATTGACTACCAGAAAACCTAAAAACGCAGAATGTTTGGGAGGTAAAATTCTAAAGAGTGTGCCCTGAATCTGGCAATTAAGAAAGCATTCCATTCCAACTGTGGAGTGGTGACAGGATCTTTATTGAGGTGACTTTCTGTAGAGTCCAGACACAAGAGCTATTCTTAGAACAACCAAAAAAAGCATGGAGCTGCCTAAAAATAATGATGACTCAACACCTAGAGGCTTCAATGATGTAATGTTGTCAAAGAACACCCTCCCTCCTCACAGGTTGCAGTTTTTAAAATAAGCCAAGCTCACAGCTCACCTTCTGAGGAAAGCAAAAATTTCACACACAGGAGAAAATGAGGACACATGGGTCACATATAGAATGTTCCATCCACGCATCGCGTTTCATGGTGGCCTGGTTCACTCATTGAGGAAGCCCCTGCCAGAGTCAGAGTCCGTCCTTTCTCTCTGCCACCCACACACATCAGTTGTCCTTTCAAAACAGGGCTCTGAGACAGGACAACAATGTGATTACACAAGAGGCACGCTGAAAAATCTGTCCTCAGGTCACCGCAGCCAGCACACGGCATCACAAAGGATGGGTCCATTTGGAGACTGCTGTATAGGGACAAGGTAGAGGCTCAAAACAAAAAAACAAAAACATATCCCAGAGGCTCCTCCCTTGCCCTCTTAGGTGTGCCCATCACCTGTGTTCCTATATATGTTGTATCCACCTCCATCTCTCACTTCATCTGACTTGTACTATCATTATCAGACCCCAGCACTAAGTTTCATGAGGACTCACACCTCATTTATTTTTGGACTCTGAGTGCCAAGAGCAATGTTTGGGACATAGCAGATTTTCAGTAATTGTTTAAAATTTGATGGCTGGATTGAGTAGACTGATTAATGATGTAGGAAAGATGTTAGGGTTCAAAGCTGATGGCCAAGAAAGAATTCTTGAGATGTCTTTGGTGCAAAAAGGTGGTTTTATTAAAGCACAGGGACAGGACCTGTGGGCAGAGCTGCACTGGGGTCATGAGGAGTGGCCTATTCAATACTTTCAAGTTAGGAGGGGGTTAGGCAAAGTGTAAGCCTCCCAGATATTTTGGAAACAAGGTTTCCAGGATGGTGGGGGTGCTAGCTATTTTTAGGAAATATTTATTTATTATTGCTTAGTAAGTCATTATTATTGTTTAGTAAGCCCTCAGTCATGAGACCCTTCAGATGTATATCGGTGGGTCATATGCTTGGGGGATGATTGCCAACATGCATCTTGGGGGTGGGGTGTTTAGAGACAAAGGAAGTTTCCAACGGAATTTTTATATGTTAAAGTAGACTTACAGGCTCCTGGGGGCCAGTCAGGCTAAGATTGCCTTTTGCTCTTAGCAAAGTATTAACAACTAGGCAACTGAGTTCCTGGAAGAATAATGCTCTACCTATTTCAAGGACTTGTCAATGGGCTATATATAGTAAAGAAATATAATAATTTTTCTTCTGCCTTTATTTCTCATATCAATTAATGTAGTACTCTCTCCTTGCCAATATATTTATGATTCACTGCCCTTCCCTGGGTATGTAGATTGTATATCTTAGGATATAATATCTCCTAGGGGTACATTCACTAAAAGCAGAATTCCTGATCAGAAAATAATCTTCAAGTGCAACAGACTATAGAGCACTGTAGGAGATACTTGGGAACAGAATGTTCCTCACACTACAGAGCCAGTGATTTGTTCTTAAGGCTTGCTCTGTTCAGCAAGAAACAAAGCAAGAGACAGGAGTTTGAGTGTCAAGGCCGGGTGCATTACAAATAGATAAAAAAAAAAAAAAAATCTGCATCCTATTTAATATACCAGGTCTTAAATGGACAACTGTTTCTTTTTCAAAAAGGTGACCTTGTTTAAGCAATGCTTCCATTGTGTATTTCTGGAATTCCCCAAAGTCAGGTCCCAGTCTCCAAAATCATTCCTATTATTTTGTAGCTATTTTTCATTATGATGTTTTGTGTATGTTGTTTTTAAATAAAAATTATTTTATTAGGGTTGGTTGTCCCCCTGAATAACCATACATGGCTCTAAGTTTGTTTCCACAACTTCAAATCTACCCTAAATATGAAGGCTCTGCATCACTCAAAACATTGCAAAGAATATGCTATCAGTGATGGCCAAAGAAGACTCCTTTTGAAAGAGACCATAGTTGCTTAGATACATAAACTCAGAGAAGTTTCTTTAGGGAAAAGACAACCCTACTGGAACTGAGCAACAGGAAGCAGGGCAAGGGCAAGGCTAAGAAATCAAATGTGCACTTACCTTCCCACCCCTCTCTCTAAATCATGATTACCCTACTCTCCCAACTCCCACATTTAGAACAGGACTATGGGTAGGAAGCAGATTTAACGAAAGCTACTTATTGGTGCCAAATTGCTCACATTGAAGACTCATTCCTCTGAAAATTTTTAAAGAAGTTATTTGAAGAGCTAAACTCTTTTCTTCTTCTATGCTCCTTGCAAAGCCTTGAACTTCATCCACATAGTAAAGAATTTAAAATACACTTCTGGTCCAAGTTTTACAACTGGAGAGAATGTAGTACCAAGGAGGAATATAATCTATTTGAAGGAAAAAATACAATTCTCAAGGACCAGGCATTGAAACCACAGCACCTTCCCATGAAATAATTTGGCTCTAGGCCTTCAGGATTCAAAACTAGACTTATACATTAGAAGCACAAACTTAAATACACATATCCTCAAATAGCTTATATGTGTTCATTTCTTCACCCATTAGGTATCAGAATAACAATCAGATTTAAGGGTCACGCTGAAAGTAGAAAGTACAGTTACATGACCAGGTACTTCTCTAAAAACATACAGCTCACATGTGCCATGGAAGATGTCAACTGCAATTGCAAAGTTACATTTTTTCCTTGAAGGTATATTAAAACCATTCTTCCAAACAATATGAATGATAGCAAAAAACTGTGTATATATTATTCTAAAAATATATAATCTACTAATTTAGGTGATTTTTTTTCTATTCATAGTGAAATTTAAAACATCTGCAAAATATACCCTTAGTGATTCTTGGCCAACCTCCTTTATATTTAAAGACAATTGTTAAAATTCCCATAAAGATATGAGCAAGGTTTGATTAGATAATTCAGAAATGTTCTTGTATTATACCTATACATAATTAGGTTACTACAAAAGAAACAAGATATTAAGACCACTAAGAATAAATACAGTGGCCATGACAGAGTATTAACTTTTCTTTTTTTTTTAAAGATTTTATTTATTTATTCATGAGAGACAGAGACAGAGAGAGGCAGAAATACGGCAGAGGGAGAAGAGGCTCCATGCAGGGAGCCTGATGTGGGACTCGATCCCAGGTCTCCAGGATCAGACCCCGGGCCGAAGGCGGCACTAAACCACTGAGCCACCCGGGCTGCCCGAGTATTAATTTTTCATTTGAGCTTCCTGGAAGCTAAGAAAAACAACATGTAAGTTATATAATCTTCCTAGTGAGAAAAATACCAGTTCTCCAAAACTTTACTTAGTTTTCTTGGTACTATGTTCTATGAGAAACCTAACACATGAACCTTATTTGGAGAACCCTGAAGAACACACATCCTAGAACAAACACAGAAATAGTTTTCATGTGGTAAAGACACATTCAACCTTCTGGAAACCAAAGGCTATCATATAAAATCACGACTTCGTTAGAATGCTACAATGAATGGTTAAATCCAGCCTTTCTTTCTACTTGCACAGCACATGTGCCATCTCAGTCCATGTTTTTAGAAGGCCTCTTTCCTTCCTTGAACCAGAGACCTAGACACAGGCTGGGTAGTGGGGAGGGGGAGGAAAGAGAATGAGGAAGGGAACCCATGTTTACCATGAAGACCTAGTGTTGTACCACCTCCTCTACCATTTCACCTCATTTAATCCTATAACAAACCTATAAAGAAGGTATGGTTAAGCCCATTTTATAAAAGAGAATGGAGATCCAGAGAAGTTAAGTTAGCTAAGATCGCATAACCAGTATGCCATAGAAGAAGGATCTGGACGCAAGTGCTTCTAGATCCAAAGCCCTCCCATAGGGCCTTTCTGCTTCTAAGTGGCGATGTTATATCCAGGACTGTGGGGGACATTACAGGATGCAGAAGAATCATGAACTTGCTCTATTGCCCTCAAGATACTTGCAATCAGGGAACCCTGGTTTAGCACCGGTTTAGCCGCAGCGGTTTAGCACCTGCCTTTGGCCCAGGACGCGATCCTGGAGATCTGGGATCAAATCCCACATCGGGCTCCCAGTGCATGGAGCCTGATTCTCCCTCTGCCTATGTCTCTGCCTCTCCCTCTCTCTGTGTGTGACTATCATAAATAAATAAAAATTAAAAAAAAAAAAGATACTTGCAATCATCCAGCTGGAATGTAAGACCAGACCATCATATGAAGCAGCGTATTCTATGTATAAATAATGCACTAAGTAACCTGACATTAGTAATAGCTACAAATATAGGAGGAAAGTGTAGGCTTTGAACAAAGTATGAGACATGATATTTCAACATGTTTGATGAAAAATTTTATCCATGTCATGTAGCTGATTAATGGGTCTCTACCTCAAAACACAGATGGAGATTATGGTGTTTATATTTAAAACAATGGTTACGCTGTCTAATAAAATTTTCCTACCAAAACATATTACCAAAATTATCACCAGAAACTGATCAAACTTAAAAAAATAAACTACCCAGATTCTGTTTCTATATATCCATTCTTCTCAAAAGGTAGGAGAATATAGTTGAACAATGTATGCAAAATTATAAATGAGTAGATAATCAAAAAATGAGAAGGTAATAGTGAAGTATAAGCAGCACACTAATAACTCCACACTCATACAGCAAATATCACATGATATTAATGGAACTGGCACTCAGCTCATCTATATCACACTGATCTCATCCCTGCAGTGAAATGTCAGACCTGCTGTGAAGGATACCTTGGTGGTGTTTTAAAGTTCATGTCCAAACTGTCTGACTTTCTCTGGTTATCTCAGAACAGGTCCCAGGATTTCAGCCTAAGAACCAAGAACAGAATCAAAGAAGTCCAGAAAAGCAGGGTGAAGCCAATGCCATTTTCAGTTGGTGGGAGCAAGGAAAAATAATAATAAAGCTCCTTCCCCCACTCTTCCCCAGGGCTCCATCTCTGAAACTGCCTCTTAAAAAAGGAGGTTCTTAGGTGACACAAATTAAATTTTTTTTTATTTTATTTATTCATGATAGGCACACAGTGAGAGAGAGAGAGAGAGAGAGAGAGAGAGAGAGAGAGGCAGAGACACAGGCAGAGGGAGAAGCAGGCTCCATGCACCAGGAGCCCGACGTGGGACTCGATCCCAGGTCTCCGGGATCACGCCCTAGGCCAAAGGCAGGCGCCAAACTGCTGCGCCACCCAGGGATCCCCTTAGGTGACACAACTTAATAGTTATCCTTAAATTTATATATCCTTTTAAATTTGAAATAACTGAAAATTATCCATTACGACTGGGGCCACGGTGGTTGTTTCTTTTGTGCACTTTTCAGGGCCTCCTGCCTGGGAGGAAAGCAGAGGATGAAATCCAGCTTCTCCTCTACCTGCCAAGCTACCCACAACTGCTCAGGGCTTCAACCACCCCTTCACCTCAGGGCAAAGGGCATCATTTTTTCAAATTCACCATCATGGCCCAGGCAGCATGTCCTAAGACTGCTTCTACACATGGGAGCACCTTCTCATAATTCGGAGTCACTTTATAGGCTAGCAGCAGCTCTGATGGAAACGATATGAAATTGTTTCCAAGTACCTGCATGTTTCAAAGAAGGGAAAAAAGCTCCCCATCCCTCTTTAATATTATCCCAGACTAATTGGAACATGGCAGCCGTTTGTCCCCAGGTGCCATCAAGAATATATGCTCATCTGCTCTTTGGCACAGAAACCAAAGACTCTCAACTCTGTATGCATCGGGCTTAATTCTTTTCACTGCCTCAATTATTTTCAGGTAGTTAAGTGGGGCATTTAGAGTAGCTTGTCAGACGCTCGAGCCCCAGGGTGTCACTCAGTGCTGTGGAGAAGCAAGACACTAAATATGCCTCTGGAATATTTCAGGCACTTTAAGAAAGGTTAAGGTTCCAGGGAATGTCCTACAGCAGCTTTCAAATCTGCTCCACGCTGGGCCTCTCATCTGTCAGGTGCCCCCAAGTGATTAGCAGTGACTAATTATGGTTCCCAGCCATCATCCAGAGAAAAGACAAAATGAGAATAAGTTACTGAATACAATGATACCCACTGTCTTTTTGACAATTTAAACCTTCCTTAAAGCAACAAATCTATTTGTAAATGTCCTTCCACCTAGCAAGGATGAATAGCACAAGAAATACAGTGAAATTCGTAAGTATTTCTGGAATATGTGGTATCTAATTTAACTTGTTAACTGCTTTAGTATTTAAAACAAATGCTCAGTTAGCATTTTTCTACCCTCAGGTCACCAGGGTCGACT
Organism: Vulpes vulpes; assembly: GCF_048418805.1. Classification (NCBI taxonomy): domain Eukaryota; kingdom Metazoa; phylum Chordata; class Mammalia; order Carnivora; family Canidae; genus Vulpes; species Vulpes vulpes. Next base: position 143,480,069 of record NC_132780.1, read on the forward strand.
TCATTTTTTATTTTTTCAACTTATCTTCAGTGACACTTAAGTTAAAATAAATCTTTTTGTTTATCCTTTGCTACACATTTACAACGGGAGTGATTTGGACTCAACGCATTTATGTTTAGCTTGAGTCTTGCTATTGAATTACCTGAATTCTCTATCTTACATTCTTTTACTTGAATGTTCATGCTGGTGGATGGCCAACATTATTTCCAGAACCTATTTTTCCATCATAGAGTTTACAGATGGTGAGGCATGGTGGGTAATGAACTAGAATTCAATGTCCAGAGGACTTGTACTTACTGTATCAACCTAGGTAGACTAAGTTGCACTCTTAAGAACAACCCCCCAATCCCAGTGGTTTAAAGCAACAAAGGCTTTTTTTTCTTGTCATGTTACATGGTCCTCATGGGCTGGCCAGGACTCTGCTTTGTGTTATCACTCTCCCAACCCCACAACCCAAACTGCCTGAGCAGACGTTCCCTGACACAGTGCCAGTTGCCCCAGCAGGGAGAGAACATTCTTCAGGGTCAAACATTGGTAACCAAGTGCTTGACCTGGAAGTAACAGATCACTCCTGCTTACACATTGGGCAGAACTAGCCAGAGGGTTCCAGAGACTACAACTCTGATATATGCCCAGGAGGCAGAGAAGCAGAAAGACACCACCCTTATAGGGTTGCTATGACAATTAAGGGCTTTAATGTTTATAAAGCATTTGGAAGAGCACCTGGCACCTTGTTACTATATAAGTATTTGCCACTATTATTGTTAATTATTATTATTATTAAGCTGAATAAATTCATAATTTTTGGAGGCCATTATCAAGTCAGGCTTCTCCTTATTGAATTGCATTTGGCTAAATGTTTCATGATGGTTATTTCCCTGTTCTCCTTTAGCTACTAGTGAATGCCAATATCCCATTAAGCAAACCCTCATCTATCTTCAGCATAGACACAGGGCAACCCCCAGGAGATCCCTCCAGCCTCACCTGTCTCAAGATGAGTTTTTGTAGACCTGCTGGATCCTGAAAGGCAAACCCACGGGAGCATGCCAAAGGGAAATGAACTCTAGTAACTTTTAGGTGTTGCATGCTGTGAAAATCCCAGTTCTAAATGCGTTTCATACAAAAATATTTATGTTACAAGCTGTAGCATGCAAACAGCAATCTGCATTTATTGGTTTCAGATGCCAATTTCCTCCAGCTCCAGTTCTCTTCTGTGTTATATAAACAAATCTCAACCATCTGGACCACAACAAGCCACTCTGAAGTATGTGCTCACTCCTTGCAAAAGCATCAAATCAAAATATAATCTCACAGAATTCTGCCTAACAGAAAATTGGAGTGAACAATTTTCACAAAGCTGCTTTTAAAATGTTCTTTAGGTGTCAAAATAGGATAAACAGGATAGCAGAAATGAACTTATCAGAATATTTGTTACTTTGATAAACAAACAAGTATAACAAGAAGATCATATCCTATGGTGTTACATACCTATATTAACAGTCCAATTTAGTGGCTTCCAAATTACTTTAGAAAGGACAAGGGCTTAGAAAAAATTATCTCAGACAGGTGGGAAAACAGAGATTGGTGTAAGACTCATTCAGGATAGTCAGAGAGCAAAAGCTTTAATTCCTACCCAGCTAAGGAAGTTAAAATGTATGCTTTATAATAATTGTAAGAAATAATCTATAGTCCATCAATACCAAGAAACAATGGACGAGAAGTAGACTGTGCCAAAAAACAAAGGACTCTGCCCAAACAAGTTTCATATGTTGCCACTTATCCATCTGGACCTCTGAAATGAATACTAAGCATCATTTCCAATGTCCTATCTCCTTAATATAACTCCAGCGGGCTAACTGCAACTTCCCAAGGTCTTAGAAAATCACAGTGGCCAAATTTGTCCACAGGCAAGTGCAGAAGTACTAGAAATGCTTCTTGTTCCTTTTCCCTCTACCTAAAAATCTCTCTTCACCAGCTTAGCCCAGTGCCTAAAATGTCCACCCTTTCAGAAAGATAACGATCAGACTTTGTGCCTTAGATTCTTGAACTTTGAACACTGTGGAAAGAGACAGGGATATAAAACAAGTGAGTTTTGTTAAGAAAGTGAAAAACGATGGAGGTAAAGGGAAGACTATAAAGGTTTGGAATTTAAAGAGAAAGATGTAGCAGTGAAAATAAAGAGCCCCAAGGCTCCCCAAATACATATTTTTCTAGTGTCTCATGATGATGCCTCCTTGCTATTGTCATCTCTTTTGGTATCTGATCATCTTGCTTTGCCATCCTTAACCGTGTATATGTAATTAGCATATATAAATAAAAACTGAATCTAGATCAGAGTATATGATAACCTACAGACTCTCCTCAAACAGGGGTTACAAAATCACACCAAGGTAGAAGACTTTCCATCTGACTTAATAAGTATAGTTCTGTTGACATTGACCAATTATAAAACTCACCTCCTTGGCTATAAAAATGTGGTCTAAATAATTTGAAGCTGATTCCACTAAACTTCATCTCGTTGATTTCAATTCAATATTTTCTTGAGGTCATTTTAAAAGCAAATACTTTTGGTTAAGCTGCAATGTACCAACTTTGTATACAAATTAATGAGAGTATTTTGTAATCCATGATTCACTCACAGATCAGAATATCAAAATAGATGTGGGAAGTCTACCCAAGCTTCTGGCTTCCTACATAACCAATCCTGGTTCAGTAAATTAGTGCTGCTTGAGCAGCACTACAGAATGAGATAAACTCCTCCCTAGGTTTTACTGTTTCAATCTACCAGGAAAAATTTAGTCAGGAAAGAATCAAAAACCTGTTTTGATCTCTAAGGAAAATCTTTCTATTTGTTGATTAATTTAGATAAATAGATGACGGAATGAGAAAATATAGAATCTTGTTTCATAGCTAATGCCAGGTAGATTTCAGAGGAGGGAATTACTGACTCTGAGTAAATTATAATCTGTGTTGTAAACTGGTTATTATCCAAGAGCAAAATTCCCAGTTTCTTTCAAAGAGATCATATGCCATTTTCTTACTTAAAACAGTCAAGGGATCACAACATTGGAGGTTCTAATCATATCTAAGGCCTTGGATTTCAAGCTCTTTTTAGTCTATCATTTCAATGTTCAACTCCAAAATAATATCAATATAAAACTGTAATTCCAAATCCTCCAGGCTACCAGAATTGTTTACAAAACCAATAAAAGCCAGGTTAAAAAAAGACTTCCAGTAATTATTTTCAGGCAAAGGAGTTTGGAGTTTAAGCAATTGACAAAATCAGTCCAAGTTTGTGAAACAGCAATCATACATCCTACTCTTTTATCTACATAAAGAGATATATACTTTAGTTTAGGAAAAAAGGCCCTTCCCCCAAAAAATGTTGCCCATGTTTTATAACCTACTATAATAGTAGCTGTTTACAATTAGAAATCCACATCCACAGGGCAGTTTTGATCTAATTCAGATACTCCATTAAAAAGGTCAGAGAAATCTAAAATCAGTTTTAAAAACATCTCCAAACAGAATATTTAACTCTGATTTCCAAGAATCATTATATTGAATCAAGTTTGTCTTAAAAAGGGAAGCTTCTTTGCTGGAAAATACTTGTACACAGACAACTTCATTCCCCAATCATTTCAAATCAACCACTTTTACTCAAATTCTTACCACACATAATACAATTCCATCCTGTGTGATATGCTGAACAAAGCAAGACTCTGATAACCAGCCAACTTACCTTTCTAATAATGGCTGCAGGACTCAGGTCATGGCTATGTTTGGAACACTCATCAAACTGCAGGAAGGGTAGGGGTAAAAGAGAGCTTGTGCCATTTTGAGAAAGGCAAATTAAGGTTTTGGCAGAATAGGAGAAAATAAAATTTTTTTTTATTACATCTGCTTCCTAGCCCAAAGGATTTTTCCTGCATCATTATTCCTAACACCACTTGCTCTGTTAGATAGGCTACGAGTCCCCGAGGATGAGATCTGATTCAATGTCTACGACCTTGTCACAACTAGTTGATAACAGAATAGGCTTTTCTCCTCCTGCTATGCATGCCAACTACACATTTTTCAAAACTTCAAAACATCCATCACAAACAAGCCATGGAAATATTTTGGAATAATGCCACATTTCCCCATGATTCAGGAGCAGAAAAGGCTTATTACCTTGCTCTCTTCTCCTTCAAACACTGACTGGTGAACGTTGCACGCAAACAATGAGTTGGGGAGGTCGTTGAAGTCAGTGATTGCTTGAAAGGCTTCCTCTGCAAAACACCGAGTTACAGCCCAGTCTCTGTCTATGCAGCAGAGCAAGAAAAGTCCTCCATCTTCTGGGATGTGCCCCTGCTGCCCCAGGCTCCTCATTCCAATGAAGTAAGATTCTCCCCTCATTCCTGAGGACACAAAGATGGACATGTGTTAGAGTAAACATTGATTCCTTCAAATTTGGTTCTAAAGCTGCAGTTCTGTGAGTGTGTGGGGCAGAGCAAAGTGTGATTAGAAGCAAGGACTATGGGAAGAGGGGAAGACCCAGAAAGTTCACATTACCCCTCTGATCTCTGAGTCACTATTTCCCATCGAGCTCTACCACCAGGCACCAAGTGGGTCAAAAAACCCACTCAACCAAGATATGAATTGGAAGCTGGGGTATCTAGCCCAGCTACGCAATATTTACTAGATATGGAACCTGGGAAAATTATGTAAACTCTCTGAGTCTTTGCTTCCTTATGAATATCAGAGTCAGAAAAGACTTTGACAAGTCAGATGATGAATTATATAGTACCACCACCATTGCCACCACTACTACTAAAGTCTATCCTTTATTGAGTTCCAGGAACTGTTCTAAATGATTGGCATGCATCAACTAACCTATTAAATCTCCACAATAGTTTATGAGACTGGTACTAATGCTATCCCCATTTTACAGATGGAAAAACTGAAGAAAAAAGCAAGGGAGTAACTTTTACTATGTCAGTGATAGTAAATAGCAGGACTAGAATTTAAACCAGGCAGTTTGGCACCCGAGCTCATCTTCCTGCACCATAGAAATGAAGCAGATAAAAATTAGTGCAAGTCTATATTTAAGGAAGTTCAATCTATTTCATCAGTACCTGAATCTTGATTGCAGTAATTCTAATAGTTAATGGTTTATCCATAATGAGGATGTGTGGGTGTGCGCACACATCCCTACCTTCTGCCTGGGATGATTAAGTAATTTGTGAATCCTGAATTTTGAAAATAAGTACTATCTTGGTTAATCCACGGTATTAGATACAGATTTTCCTTTCCTCATAGTCCCCATCACAAAGCTTTCTAGTATTCGTCTTACCCATGTTCAATCATTCTATTATTTCCTCACTCCAACATTTCAAAATTCTACCCAACTGCAGCCAGTTTTATCATCTTTTGATACTGACACATTGCAGCAGATGTTATCAGTCTCCCCACATACCTCAAGGACAGTATCTACATTTTTCTTTTGTATCTACTTTCATGCCTATCATGCTCAGTAATTAGAAGCCCTGAAGGTAAAATAATTTGCCCATAGGTATCCAAGAAGACTGATGGACATGTCTACTGTGGCTGCTGGGTCATCTTCAGGAAGTTCCATTTCCCCAGTCCCAGCACTGCAGAGTACAGGACAGATGGGTGGGTGCCACAGAATAGCACTCTGTCCTCATGACATTTGTTAGACACAAATTCTGATCTCCAGACAAGTATGGGTTCTTGTATATATATCTCTCTCGAACTCTGAATATATGGTTCAGGTGATGAGGTTATGTTTTTCTGTTTTTATTTTTCCTAGAAACAAAGCCCAAGTGGGATCCTGATAAGCATCACTTGATGGCAATATAAATAATGCATTACATAGAAAATCTTGGGCCTGCTTGGGACAGGAGCCAAAGATTTTAAAATTTGAGGTAATAACTCTAAAAACAGATCATTGTAATTGTGGTAAATAAAAATGTTATTCTGTATAAAATATAATGAACCATTTCTGTATTTTAAAGTTCTTAGGGATCCCTGGGTGGCACAGCGGTTTGGCGCCTGCCTTTGGCCCAGGGCGCGATCCTGGAGATCCGGGATCGAATCCCACGTCGGGCTCCCGGTGCATGGAGCTGCTTCTCCCTCTGCCTGTGTCTCTGCCTCTCTCTCTCTTTCTCTCTCTGTGACTAAAAAAAATAAATAAATAAAATAAAAAATCTTTAAAAAAAAATAAAATAAAATAAAGTTCTTAAAACTCCAATACGTTTTCTATATTTAAATCAACAAAGTATTTATTTTAAATAAAAATATAGTACATCTTTTAAGCTTTGTTTTGTTCTATAATTAATCCAAAATATATGAATATTTGTACTTACAAAAATGTCAATGCAATACTTATATGTGTATTTGTTTTCCTTCATATTCATATTTATACTGTTTCAAAGATGTTACTGTAATATGCATAATAACTATCATTTATTATTATTAGAGTACTAAGTACTTTAATAGTAAGAATAATTACTAAGAGCATTGAAATAGGATTATTTTCATCAATGGATTATAGGAAAACTTCTTAATAATAATGAAGTCATAACAATCCATTAGCATGAAGTATAGCTATTACATGTCAATACTGATTTTATTTTTAATCCTGTCCCTCTTATTTAAAAATTTTAAATTAATCAAAAACAGATCCCAAAATGTTCCCAAATGTTTTCCGAGAATGTTTCAATTACTCTTTTTCCGAAAGAAATAAAAATCCATTGCTGAACAAATTAATTAAATAGACGGAATATTAAGCCCTACTTAGGTCTCATTTTAATCTACTCAAATAGCCTTAACTTCTGTTCTAAGCTGTAACAATACGATTATGTTCAAGAGACTTTATTTTAAGCTCATTACTTTCAGTAAAGATTTAAAAGGTGAATGCATTTTTGGCAAACAACCTATTCTACTTATATGGAGAAATATTTTAGAAGTCAGAGCTTTGAACAAAGGAACCCTGATTTGTCATTCCAGGACCATTACTGACTCAGCTCGTACTCTGGAGAAGTCAATCGATCATTTGATGACTCAGTTTATCTTTATAAAACAAGAACAAAAACATCTCTCTGCCTCCCTTCCTCTACAGAGGAAGAAAAGGGGAGCCAAAGAAAGAGAAATGAAGAAGTAATCAAAATCAGCATTAACCACTACATAAAAGGATAAGTAGTATAAAATACTATAAAAACACAACATTATAATAATCTTGGAGCAAGACTATTACGGTTTGGCATTACCACTAACTTTTAGTAAATGCAAATAAACAGAAAGAAAGAGAAGCTCTGAAGACCAAAAGAACCCCTAATAAAGAAATGTAAAGGTCCTATTGCCCAAAAGAACTAGTTTATCTTTTTAAATTAATCTCAAAACTCTGAATTGTTGTAAAACAACTTTTAAGCAACAGTTGCCTGCATAGCATAAGAAGATTTACATGTATCATCCTTATCTCTGAATCTGAGGCTGGTCATCCAAAAGAGAAGAGCTGCCTTCAGCTCAAGGGGCATGTCTTCTGGGAGTTTCCCAACCTCTCCCATGGCCTTGAACATGGCCTCCTTCCTCTGCATGCCCTGAGCACCCTGCACAGCCTTCTCCCATGGATCATCCTACACTGTGTTCACTACTTTACTAGTCTGCATCTCAAACCCTAAGAGTTTGAGAAGAGAGACTGACCTGTCTTCACTGGTGCATCTTCAGCCTGGTTCATGTAGCAAGGCCTCAAAATGATGTTTGACTGAATCAATGAATTATAAAAGAGTCGTGTTTAAAAAAAAACAGACAAAAAAAAAATAACAGACAAACAAATAATTTATAGTGGCCAATTTAAAATATGTACACTAATAATATTTACTACAAATATATCCACAAATATTGAAAACAACCTGCTCACCTCAATGCTAAGGTGTGATTTATAAAATGGAATTTTATAAATGGAAGGCAGCAAGAACGTCTCAAAGCATTCCTTTAGCTAAAATGAAAAACCTGCAATGGATAATTCAAATAACATTTATGTTGTTTTTTTTTTAATTACACATGTTCATTGAAGAAAAAACTGACAACTTCAGAAAGGTATTTTAAAAAGAAACTAAAAGCAAACCATAATCCTATTATCCAAAGAAAATTGTACTAACATTTTCATTTTAGTTTTAGTGCTTTTTCACAGGTATAATTTCTAAACAAAATTGAGATCCTGCTGTTTTGTATCCCACTTCTTTCTCAAAACATTGATATAATCAAGAGCAGTTACCTGTACTATTATGTATTCTTCGAAAACACTAATTTTAATAGACACATAGAATCCCCGTGTACAGATCTGTCATAACTTATTTAACTATTCTGTTATTTGACATTTAGAAAGCATAAATTTCCATCATCATGTGCATCTGGTAAAGGAAAACCATTCTCCACTATTAAAATATAAAGAGTCCTCTAGAAGAACCTCAAAACTTCTTCACATGCAGAGAAAAGACATCTTTATGACATGCTGGAAAGGGCCTCAGGGGTACACTTGGGTTTCACTCCTTCTCTATGTTGCATGCCTTCTGGACTGTGGTTTTCACATCAGCAAAATGGAGAAAGAACATAACTTCATCCACCTTATGGTCTATTGTGAACATCAAATGAGATGAAGCACATGAATCTCTTTTGAAACCTGCAAAATAATATGTGAATTAAAGTTATTTATTAATCCCTCTAGGCTCATCAAAAGCAAGGCAACAGCAGAGGAATCTGGCACTATGGAAGTGGTTGCCATCCACTATCGTTAATTAAGTGTGTGGACACGTCCATGAAGGTTAGCCCATATCACTAAAATGAGAAATGAATGGAGATGCTGCTCCAATATTTGGTATGAATCTCGCTGGTGACTCTAGTAGGAGGGAAGGATGGTGATGACACAAAGGGAACAACTGAAATAGAAAACTAACAATCCTGTCCCTCCCAAACACTACTAACAACACAATAATGGTTATAATCCTACAAAGTTAGTAGCCATGAGAATATAAATGCTTGAATTTCACTAATTTTAATGAAGGAAGAAGCTTGAAGACAGGAAGATTTTCAACTATCTCACTATTTTGCTGTAACGTGAAAATGATTTCATCAGAGATCCTCAGATAACCTCATAGCACTTATCAATTAACCATTAAAAGACCTGAAATGAAGATAGTACAGCTCCTACTATGGAGACTAGTCACCTGAAGCTTAGAGATATTTGCCCACTCAGTATCACTGAATTAGCAAATGAATAAATGCTTGTTGCGAGAATAAGGGAATAAATTCTCCCTCAACAACCAAGAATCATGTAGATATTGCTGGGTGTCTACACAAAGAATGAAGATCTCCAAAACCCCTACTCTTCATTCCTTGCAAACATTTATTTGGTATAATTAAACCCTGGAGAAGGGACCTCAGAGAGACATCGATTCTGTTGGATATCATTATTTTCACAGTGTTATCAATATGCATGAGATTTGGATTTCTGAATTCAGAATTCTAAGAAAATTCCACCTTTCTGGGAATGGGGTATATCTCATGCAAATGGGAATCCATGCATTTGCTCATAGGATTTCTGGTTTAGAAAGTCTTATGTAAGTCTGGATAAAAAAGGAGGGGAAATGCATGAGAATAGCAGAGATCCATGGCAAAAAACAAAACAAAACAAAAAGCCACAAAAACACGATTGCAAACCTCCACGGAGATGCGCATATTTATACTAGCTTCACTAGCAAGTAAAATCATCCCATTAATAGTGCAAGGTATGTCCTATAAAAAAAGGCTAACACCGCCTTGGAAGGCTAGGGTGGTAATAATCTCATCTTGAGTCCCCTCAACATGTCTCCAGTTGAGGACATGACGGCCAATTCTGAGTACCACTCACTACAGAAAAACTGGAAGTCTTTATAAGGACATTAGTTAGGCTTATCCTGGGGCCAAAAGTCATGTCATCTGAAAAATAGGGGCATCGGAAGACACAGCCCCAGGAAAGCACAGGAAAGGAGTCTTGAGTGAAGTCATAGTTGCCTTCAACTTCCAAAAGAGGAAATAGAATTTTTGTGTAAGGTGCTAACAAAGAAGTCAAACCATGGGAAAAAATTCAATATAATAAAAGGTGCCATGAATCTTTCAACAATTCAGGTTAAAACAGTACTGTCCCGCCTCATATCTTAGTGAGTAACTTTCATCAGGGACAACCAATGAGTAAGCTCCATGGAGCAGGTGACAAACATCTGGCAGGATGTCACAGAGGGAATCCAGGGACCAGGGGGCTGGCTGGCTGGCTGGCATTTCTGTTATGGTCACTTCTCACCTGGAGATTTTTACTTTTCCATGATTAGAAGAAAATATACAAAAGAGGTAACGATTTATCTCTGGATTTAAAGATGCTCAAGAAAGGGGAATTTATAACCTTTAACAAAAGTTTTCTCCAGTGTTGAAACCTTTCATTTGATATTCATATCTGCCTATATTTTTCATTTTCTAGATTACTCAAACTAGAAAGTAAGATTTTTTAAAAATAGTAAATAATGATCCACAAAGGGAGAAAAATGAGAAAGACTTTTAAAAAAGCAACTTACTTAGAGTTTATTTTTCCTCACACAAAAGAATGTTTAAAGATTTAACTTGTCTGCTTTTTAAATGAAGAACAGGAATCTAAAACTTTTTGCAGTAAGAGCAATAAACAGAAAAAAAGTACCTCAATTCCATGTTATGGCCAGCTGAGCAGGATAAATAAGGAAATAGGATAGCTGGAAATGATTAATGAATAATTCACTTTGACTTGAAGTTCAAATTTGATTGAAAAACAAGTCAAGAGATTATGGGAGGTTTGTTGGTTTGGAGGGACTTAAAAATGACAGTGCCAAACTGACTAGTAATCATAACCACTAAGAATGCAATGTTGCATTAATAGAGAAGAAATGTCTACAGCTATTTTTTAAAGTTGAATATAAGGTTAAATGAATCCAGTTCAAAGTTTTAAAGAATAGAAAACTCACAGCTTAAAGTTTTACAGTGTTTAAAATCCCTTTGGCTCTAAAACTGATTCTTTAACGATAGCTGGAACAAAATAAGCTTATTAGGAGAAAACCTTTGCAATGAACCACAATACTCATTTTAAATTAAACCATATCCTCAGCTATTATTTTTGGTCTTGCCTAATGGGTAAGGTACTTTTGATGCCCTTTTGGTATTTTAACATCTAGACCCTCTGAGGGATACACCAGGCCTTTTGCTCATCTTTATCCATCTTAAATGGAGACTGAAGTACAATATTAGTAACAACAAACCATCCCAGCCATCCTGACATACAAAGGAGAGAGGTGATATTCTTAGGCTTTGCTCCATAGAAACCCATTAGAGCTCTTTCTGAAATATAATGGGACCTATTTAATTCAGCTGCAGAATTTTCACACCTGCTGAGTTGTGTGAACTTCATGCTATTCTTGATACCATTTGGGATCAGTCTTGAAAGAATTAGGAACATGCAGTTTTCCACTCATGGTTTTCAAAGGAAATTATCCACATTCCTCAGTCATGGCTCCCTTTAGGACACCTTCTGGCACACTGCTCTACCTTAAGCTCCCCCAGGAAAACAATGCAATTAATTCAGTTTCCCCAAGGAAGTAGCTTCTTATGAACTTTGAAGAAACTGGGGAAGAGGGGGAGTTGTTTCCATCCTCTCCTTTTGTACGGGATTCTATGGGAGTGATGGGTCTACAAACTTGACCAGAATATGTGCATGCATCTGTAGGATTTTAATGCCCATGATCTCCCAGGAAGATCTGAAAATCCTGAATCTTCTTCCAATGGAAAAAATAAAAAGGGCAAGATGCGTCTCAAATTTACTCAGGGTCAGATGGAACAAGCAGATAGGGCATTTGTATTCGACTCTCACAACACTAGCTGACATCATCAAGAAAATGTGTTTCAAATAGGCTTGTTGCAAGAGAAGAGTCAAGTAGAGAAAACACCATCTTTTATGAAAGGTTGGAGGATTGAGGAAGTTGTTCTTAAGGACAGGAAAACTATTTTCACAAAGAATGGTCTACAACAAACCATAGATTTATGAAAGAAAATAAACATAATTAGAACATACCACCCAAAAGAGAAAAGCTTTGGTCATTGTATTAGTCAAGGTCCCAGTAGGAAACAGATGGTATGCTCAAATTGGATCATTTGAAAAGAGTTTAATGTTTGCAGAAGTGTGGGCAGGGTATAGGGAAACCACAAAAGATATTTCAAAACCCTAGGTTAGCACTATCCCTAGACCTGAAGAGGTGGGAAGAGGGGAGGGGTTTTCAGAATGGGGACACACAAGGGGCTGCAAGCAGAGGACCCCCTGAGGGGGGGCTATAGCCAATCCACAGTGACAACACAAACAGGGAACCTTTTGGTATTTTAACTGAACTTGATTTAAGTATTTAAATCTCAGTCATTTGTAAATGACAGCTCAAACCAGCCTATATAGTGGAGCCACAGATTCACAAGTTCTTACTGTGTTTTTTTGTTTGTTTTTAAGAACAGAAAGAGTCAAAGGGAGTGAGTGACAATGTGTGTGCAGCACTATGGAATATGTCTTAAACTGATCCGGAGATCTTAAACTGGATATAAAAGGAGGGAGCAATCACAAACAAGCCCAGGAGAATGGCAGAGGCTGATGTTTGCGCTGTTGGGGACAATGTATTCTTGAGCCCAGCGTGGAAGCAGAAGACCATCCTTTCATTACTGCTGTCAGAAGAAGCTTAAAGAAAGCCCCAAGCTTCCGGATAAGCCTAGCAATTATATGCAAAATAACTTTTCACAGGAGGATAACACTTCAAAAGTGAGCAGTGAAGCAGGTGAAGGTTGCTATGGTAGCTAAAGTCAGATTTATCCTGTCATCTTTCACCTTCTGCTTTGAGAACACTGAGGAGAAAGAGTGAATAGGATCTACAGTAGGGAGGGAGAGATGGGGCAGCCCACCTCTGAAAAAATCCAGCCAAGAAGGGTCAGAGTTGTTCAGACCTTCTAGTAGGAAAGAAAAAGCCAGACTGGAAGGCTTCTCAGAGCGGGAGGAGGGGAGGAGGGATAGAGAGCTGGTCAGAACTCATTAGGAGGCCAAGGTCAGAACTCATTAGGAGGCAGCACTCCCTCTGATAAGATTCCCAGGGGATGAGCAGCTTGATTGTAAGCTCTTTTTAATGCAAGAGGGCAAAGAATGAGGAGAGAGAGACAAATATCCTCATTTCGGTGCCCAGCATACAATATGCTTCCCCCCAAGTACCGCTAAATGTCCATGTCCCTTCCACATTAAAAATCTCCCATAACTCCCTAAGATCCAGCAATTCAATAAAAGCAATTATTTTAGGACCCCCACAAGAAGATGACAGTCTTCCCATCCAGATGTATCTACTATCTACTCTCTCACTAGTGATGAGAAGGAAAGCCCGATTCTCAGCACCAAGCTCCAGCTCTGCCAGTAATGACAAAAGCATCAAACAATTATTGACTGCTTATTTTGTATGACATTGACAGACGGCTGGGTGACCCTGACAAACTTCCTTAAGCTTTCCTCACTTCTCTTGGCTCCTGCCAGCCCTCAACCCCACCTAACAACACGCCACTCATCCTGAAGCCATTTCCAGGCTGCTGCCTTCAGACCCCACTATGAGCCCCACTGCACAAGAAGAGATCATCCCTAATTCACCCCTTGTCCCGTGTTTGTCCTACCTCTCAAGACACTTTGTTTTGCTGCTCCTTGTGTTTTTCTAATTCTTACAGTCTCCTCGGTGCTGAGGGCAGGAGGGGCTGTGGAGGCTGTGTCTTCCCCACCTGGAGAACCCCAGTAGCTGCTGAACAGGACCCTACCCTTGGAAGGTCACCTTTCTTGAACTGAATGGAGTTCAAGTTCTGAATGTGATTCTCAGCTTCCCAACATGCTAGCTGTCTGACTTGGGAAAGTTACTGTTTTTCTGTGTTCAGTTTCCTTACCTATAAAGTAGTGGTAAACAGAAAACCAAGGGCCCACACTGGTGTCCCTTTAGGCTAAGTCAAGTCACCAAACTCGGGCTTACTGTCTAAGCTAATTGTAGTTTCAACCTCCCCCACAAATGAAGTCTTAACCAGTCAGTCAGGAATCTTCTGATCAGCACCAATGGTAACCTGTCACATGGGCCTTCACCATCCCCCTCAAAGGAAGATATGGTCGTCCACCTGGTAAGACCCTCTGGCCTTCCAGGAAGGAGAAGATGATCTTGCCTGAAACAATCCTTTCTTTCCTGTGGCTAATAACTTTCTTGTTCCACTCTCCTTCCCATAAAAACCTTTCATTTTGTATGACTATTTGGAGCTCCCCTCTATTTGCTAGATGGGATGCTACCCAAAAGCCAATTGTATCTTCAAATTTTCTTATTGGAATTTTTCTTCTTTAACAGTAGGGAATAGGAGGGTATCCATCAGAGTGCTGGTCTGAGGATTTCATAGCTAACACAAAGCATTTAGAACAATGATTAGGATACACTGTGAGTACTCAGTAAATGTTAACAATTTTTAATATGGGCCATCCTGGTCTTCAACAGAGCAATTCCTTAACTGTCTCTCATATGACATCTTCTCATTCTTAGAGTCATCAGTCTTTTTACACAGAAAGGCACAGTGTATAGAGGAAATTAAAGCATAGGCTTTGAGGTTGGACTGCCAGGTCTGAATCCTGCTACTGCTACTTTCTAGCTGTGTGACCTTGGACATGTTACTGAAGATCCCTGGGCAGCGTATGCAGTATGGGGACCATGAGGGTACCAGCTTCATAGAGTTATTATATGGATTAATACACCCTTCCTCCACTCCCCAAATACCTAAATGTTTGGTGGGTGTTCTACTTTCAGGTCTTTAGAAGAGGTTGTGCTTCTATGACAAGAAATGCAAGAACTCAAAAGTCAAACCCAGATTCAAATCCCAGCTCTCCACTCGCTGTTGGCTGTCAATGGAAAGAAGACAGACTGGTGGTGATGGCTGGCCTCTGGGGTCTAGGTCTGAATCCTCCTTCCACAGCCATTTTACTTGGTAGTTTTGGGCAAGTTAGTTTCACTCACTAAGCCTCAGTTTCAAGAGCTATAAATCAGGACTATCAAGAGTTTCTTTTCTCTCTCTTTTTTTCCTTTTTTTTTTTCCATTATGGTAAGTGCACTCTGTGATCCCCATCACCTATTTCATCCCATCCTCCCCTCCGCTCTGGTAACCATCAGTTTGTTCTCTATAGTTAAGAGTCTGTTTCTTGGTTTGTCTCTCACTCTTTGGGGTAGGGAGGTTCTTGAGAGGTTCAAGTGAGATCATCCTAGTCAAGAATTTAGGCCAGAGGCAGCAGCTAGAATCACTCAGGAAATGCTAGCATTTGCTATGACCACTGGCTTGCACTTGTTAATCCTATGGTTGGTTCCACCTTTAGCTACTCACCTGTTCTCATTTGGCATAACGTTAAGAGCAAAAATAAGGACTTTCCAGGAGTTTCTTAGCCTGTGTATTTAGCTTGCTAATACATGTTCCTTGCTACAGACTTAAAAGTGTTATTTGCCATTCCCTTTCCTTTCAGTGTCCTTCTCCAACTTAGATAAAAAATGCCGTCAGTGTTCAACCAGGCTCCAGGGTACTTCACAGAAAGTTCTCACCCTGCTATAGAGCCCCCAACACCAGCCAAGCATCTTCCACCCTGAGAGGACTGCCCAGAGCCTCCTCTCCACTTGCCTGTCTGCAAATGTGTTGTTATTTACAACATTTGGCAAAGGGAAGCCATTTATTGATGTTTTTACATCTCCTCCCATATGTTGAGCATTCTTGTTTCTTCCTGTAATGGCTGGCACCCAGCATGGCTTCTGATCCGCTGTGCTGGCAAGACAAATGGAATATAACACCCCAGCCTCCACCCAGAGCTATTGCTATTCTGTCTCATTCATTCTGTCCCTATCCTTCCCCCCACTCCCCGGCCGCCCACCTCTCCTAATAGATGTCCCAGAGCTTTGTTCACCTTTGATTACCACTTTCTCAACTGAGTGACTTCCTGAGTCTCAGATTTTCATGGTCTCCTGCTGTGTTAAATCCAGGTTGTGCATTCCCACCCTCTCTTCCTCATCACTCATTGCTGGCACATTTACCAATTCACTTTTGATCTGAAAGTAAGTCATAGCCCTGACTGCTTCAGGTCACTTTTAAAATCCTTCCCTTTTTATATTTTTTGGTTGAAAATGTTCTCCTTTCTCCCTCTCTTCTCTCCTTCTTTCAGGCTTACAAACACAATATCTATTGGGTTCCTATAGGAGCAAATGCTGATTGGACCTTCTGCATTGCACACTAGAACATATCTTCTCCTTTCTAGATGAAGCTGCCTGCCCTAATCCTGTTTGACCAAGGGCCCCAACTGAGAAGCCAACACAGGCTGGGCAGTGTCCTCCACATTGTCAGAAAGTCACAATTCAGGATGATCCAAAATTAGTCCCCCACTTCTGGTGCCATGTGTTGTTTACAAGACAGAGCTGACCCAGATTTTAGCTTAGAAAAAAAACAAACCAAAACCTTCACTAAAGTCCTTTCTGGCCTGCTGCAATTGGGACCAGTTTTCCGGACAAGCCAATTCACCTCATCTCTCACTCCGCAGCAACTGATCAGGGGCCAGGCTCATGGAGGATGGAGGAGAAAACCTATGTTGGCAGTAAGGTTTCTGGGGAAGACCTACGGAAAGGTTTAGGGAGAGAGACTGAGTCCATGGAAGACACAGGTAGGAGCGGCCAAATGGTGGCCAAAGGCCACCTACATACCTTTTAAGAACTGGTGGCCACCTTGTAAGGCCTCAACACTGCCTTATGCCAAAGGCCTTGCTTAAAATGAAGTGGGGACTAATTGGAATTTAAATCAAAACTTGAAAGTACAAAAAGAAAAAAAAAAAAAGAAATGAAGTAGGGAGGAGGATATAAATCATCCTTCTACTTGTCCAAAAGAGCAGATGGAAACACTTGTACCTTTAATGAGCAGAAATCATCATGGCAGACACCACGATAATCAAATGGCAGCTTTGCCACTGTAGCCTCAGACTCCTGACAAGTACAACTAGAACAATCTGAGGGGCCTGCCAAACACTGCAGCATGGCATTGGAAGCTCTTCATATCAGGGGAGAAAACTGGGGCCCCTTCAACTGCTTGCTCTCCTAGCCAATCCCAGCAGTATTCCACATGTTTAACTGGAAAATAGCCAACACAATCTAAGCTTCTTATTAAGATGTCAAAGCTTCTTCTTTTTTTTTCTTAAGATTTTATTTATTTATTCATGAGAGACACACAGAGAGAGGCAGAGACAAAGGCAGAGGGAGAAGCAGGCTCCCTGCAGGTAGCTTAATGAGGGACTCGATCCCAAGATCCCAGGATCACAACCGGAGCCAAAGGTAGAGGCTCAACCACAGAGCCACCCAGGTGTCAAAGCTTCTTATTAAGATGATCAAAGACCACTGATTCCTAAAGCCTAACTCGGTACAGAGGGAGTAGGAGAGATGAGAGACATTATTTTAGGCTGATGTTGCTTTTTGAGAAACTGGCTGTTTGTCTCTTTTTATAGTTACCTAATAGTTCTGCATTTTGGGAGACAGTGTCTGTCACAGAGAAGATGCCCCAAAATACTCATTACACCAACCCAGACAATTCTTCATTTTATGTCTTTCTACCAGTTCACTTACTTTCTCATCTCCTCTGTTTCTTACATTTCTTAAAACCATTTTATCCCTTCTTCCTAACAGAACCTTGATAGTCTTTTCACTTAGGATGTACAATTACCTCAGATACTAGACACAAAACACTAAAAATGTATTCAGTGGAGGGGGCATTGAGTGGCTCAGTCGGTTAAGTGTCTGACTGCTGATTTCAGCTCAGGTCATGGTCGCAAGGTTGTCAGACTGGGCCCAGTGTTGAGGTCTGCACTGAGTGTGGAGCATGCTTGAGATTCTCTCCTTCTCTCTCTGCCTCCCCCCACTGGTTTGTGCTCTCTCTCTCTCTCTCTGAAAATTAAAATAAATAAAATAAAAAAATAAAATAAATAAAATAAAATAAAATAAAATAAATAAAATAAAATAAATAAAATGTACTCGATACAGGTATTTTAAAAAGGACATGGAGGGGCACCTGGGTGGCTCAGTTGGTTAAGCATCTGCCATCAGCTCAGGTCATAATCCTGAGGTCCCAGGATTGAGCCCCATGTCAGGTTCCCTGCTCAATGGAGAGAGTCTGCTTCTCCCTCTCCCTCTACTCCTTCCCCTCACTCATGCCCTCTCTCCCTCAAATAAATGAATAAAAATCTTTTAAAAAAATGTTAAAGGATGTGAAAAGTGCATCATATAAGGGGGAAAAGAAAACAAGTGTGATAACCACGTAAACATGGCTTGAACTTGACACAGATGTGGGGACAATGAAGTCTCTCTGCAACATGCACAGCTCAGTCTTTGTTCCCTTCCTTTGTGGTGTTGTCACCCTCCACACCATCAGGATGTGGCACAGATACCCTTCAGAGTCTATTAAAACCTGTGTAATGTGATTTGTACAGGCTGCTTGGTTTTTTTTAAAAATTTTTAAATTAATTTATTTATTTATGATAGTCACAGAGAGAGAGAGAGAGAGGCAGAGACAAAGGCAGAGGGAGAAGCAGGCTCCATGCACCGGGAGCCCGATGTGGGATTCGATCCCGGGTCTCCAGGATTGCGCCCTGGGCCAAAGGCAGGCGCTAAACCGCTGCGCCACCCAGGGATCCCCCAGGCTGCTTGTTATTTCATATATTTTACAGAGAGATGTCAGGAAGCCGTCTCTGGGTAAGAAGGAAGTGGGTGAGCCATGTTGATATTTGGAAGAAGAACCTGTTGCGTAAAGAGGCCACCAGGGAAAGGGAAGAGCTTGGTATGTTTGGGGAACATCCAGGATGCTTCTGTAGCTGAAGTATGGTGAGGAAGGGAAGTGGTAGGAAATGAGTCCAGAGGGAAAGCAGGAGGCCAGGACATGCAGTACTCTACAGGCCTTGAAGAGGACTTGGCTTTTTACTCTGAAGATTTTGAATTACGGAGTTCATGAATTGACTTATGTTTTATTTTTATTTTTTTAAGATTTTTATTCATTTATTCATGAGAGACACACAGAGAGAGAGTCAGAGACATAGGCAGAGGGAGAGGCAGGCTCCCTGCGGGGAGCCCAGTGCAGGACTTGATCCCAGGACCCTGGGATCATGACCTGAGCCAAAGGCAGACGCTCAACCACTGAGCCACCCAGGTGCCCCAACTTCTGTTTTAAAATAATTTATCCAGCTGATCTTTGGAGAGTAGACCAAGAGAGCAAGGACAGAAGGAAGGAACCAATTAGGAAACTACTGCCAGTAATTTAGGCAGGAGATAATGGTGGTAGAGATCAGAAAGGTAGTAGTTGAAATAGTAAGAGGCAATAGGATTCCAGATATTTTTAATGTAAAAGGAACATATGCTGATGGGCTGAATATGAACCAGAGGAAGACTCAAGGATAATGCCAGTTTTGACCTGAGTACCTAGAAGCATGAAGTTGCCATTTCCTAAGATGGAGAAGACTATGGAAGGAGCAGGTCTTGGGGCACAAAAGCAGAAGTTCATATTGGGACATTTAAGTAGAAGATTCTTATCATTCATCTCAGTTAGTACTGAGTCTAGAGTTCAGCAGGAGGGAGGTAGCATAGATTATACTTAAAGCCATTGGATTGTATGAGGGAGCTTAGAGAGAGAAAACGTGCAAGGTCTGAGTCCTGGAACATACCAGCATCTTACAGGAATAACAATGGTAGCATCTCCTGAGGGTGTTGTAACAATTTGATAATATATGCAAAGCAATTAAAATAGTGCTGAGAACCTTCTTCAACTGTCAAGAATCATGCATATACACTTGTCACCACCTGCCAGCCCCTACCTCCACTAGAGCACCAATCCCAAGTCCAATGGCCCTGGACCTAGTAGAATTCGTCTTCACGTTGCATAGTAAGGAGGAGGGAGGGAAAAAGGAAATCTTGTTGTCCCCAGGAAGGCTCTCTTGTTTTTATTCCAGCGTGGAATTCTGAACATTTTCCTGCAGCAACCTCAATAGTTTTTAAGATATCCCAAACCAAAAATCTGGTACTTTATATCACATATATCAAGCATATAATATAGCCTTTTGGGCTAGTCAGCCTGGGGGACCTGGCTGTCATGATTCAGGACATTTCTCCAAGAAAATACTTTTCAAATTCCAAACAATGCAATAGAAACCTACATTTAAAAGGTGGAAGATGCCTCCTAACATAAAAGCACACATATACATTCTAAAAGTAGATGAATAGGAACCTTCTTTTAACAGCAACATTCTATAACATATAGCTGTACTTTAGATATCCAACCATAACTAACAAAGTCCAGAAATAGTCCCTTTGTAGCTCCTGAGCTTACTCCTTTGTCTTATCTCTCTATGATTCTCCCCTCTCCCCAGTACTCAGCCAGGCAACAAAGAGGCCACCAAAAAATTTTAACTCCATGATAAATTCCCTGTCATGCTGTATTTCTCCATCATAGGCCTCATCTTGCTGTACTGTAACCAACTACCTTCTATCCAGTGAAGTGTGGAAATGCTAGGCTGTATCTATAATAGCTAGTTGGGAATCACTAGAATTTCTTGAACAGATGGGGAAATCAAAACTTAACCTTGGTGTTAGCCCACTGCAAGACATTTAAGTCTCCTTGAAAGAAGAAGGAATCCAGAGGATTTTTCCAAATGAATTTAGCCAATCAATCTGAGAAGGAAGGCACAGGAACATTTTTCTGAAATAATAAGATATGGTATTTGCACCCAGAATAGAACTACTAGGGATGGCTTTTGGGAGTCCAGAGAGACGGAGAGCATTCACAGGACTAGCAATAGGGCTGCCTTAGAGTATTAAGCTTCAAATCTGTAGTTTTTGCTTAAATGACAATGTGATTTCCCTAGGCTTCACAGCTCTGAACAATTAGAGGAGTCATGCTTTAGGACAATTTGATTAGTTACATGCATGCATGCTTTTCTGCTGCTATAAGCCATATTTAAATGTACATATACATTTATGTCTACTCGCATTAGTTTGGAAACTCCTAAAGCATACCTATGCTTTCTTCTCCTTTCTTCTGCTATATGTAATGTCTTATGGTACAGTTAGATTCACCAAGATCAGTTATGACCCTCTTTATAGCTTCTCACTAGTAAGAGTTATATTACACACACACACACACACACACACACACACACACACACACACACAGAGTCATATCTCAATACCCAGCATATATTAGGCAATCAACGTCTCGTGAATTGAATTAACTGGCTGCCTGTGCTATTTTTTTCTCTCTCTCTTTTTAATAAGCTATAGTTTATAAGTCACCAATAAAACCTCAGAATTCTAATGGTCTGGACTCATGCACATCACCACCAGGAACCTAAATTAATCACAAGAGAATATAATGCACATCAATGGCAGTGCTAGTACAGTATAGGTTCAGCCAGTGTATGGCCTCAGTATATTTTCACAGATGAAACCACATGTTGTTATCTAAAACTAATTTGGGATATTTTTCACCAGTGATAATTGTCAGATCAATCACTGAAATATTTTTACAGTAGATAATGAAAGACTGCTGGTTACCATTCAGGTCTACATAATTTATTTAAGATATCCATGGGGAGTAAACCATTTTCTTCCATAATTCCATCCTTATGAGCACTATTTACATAACTCCTTATGAAAAGAATGAGAACAAATTTATAAAATGGAGATAGTATTTTAACTTTTGGCTGTTACATATAACCTCATATATGTAATCTCCTCCTTTAAGATTATGTATTGAGGATCTATTGTGTGCAAAGTTCTGTGATACCTCTTAGACGATTCAGAGTTGTACAAAAAGACCCACTCCTGAACAGGTGGTAAAGGAGAGGCACCGTGATTCCACAGGGACACCCAGACCTGAGATGGAGGGAGCGATGAGGATGAGGTGAGTATTGGAAGAGAGGAATAAGCAGTGCTTTTGGGATTCAGGGATCAGGTGGAGAGGAGAATCAGAAAATGATTCAGAAGCAGGCAGTATTGGGGAATAGAGAGTAAGGAGGCAGCAGAAATTTAGGGAAAGTGTAAGGGAAGGAGAGTGGGAAGAGGTGGAGAACACTCTAGGCTGAAGGAAAATCTTGAGCAAATGCACGGAAGAGGGAGAGCTCCAGGAATATTCAGAAAACTAAAGCTGTCTAGACTCAGGCATTGGAGAGAGTTAGGGTGAGGCCATCTTGTCCTGTACATTTCAGACATAAATTTTGCATCTAGCTGATTGGTAAAAGCCTGGGGTGGGGAATGTTGAAGCAGCAGAATGCTATAATCAGATACTCATTTTAACACAATTCCCAAGAACTCAGCTGAAGGTGAGACGGGCATATGGCTGGAAGTGGCCCTAAGCCACTCTCAATAGGATTCTGCAAGAAGTGTTTGGGACTGAATTGTGCCCCCTCTTCTCCAAATTCATATTTTAAGCCACCAACCCCACTTACACTGTATTTGGAGATGGGGCCTGTAAGAGGTAATTAAGGTTAAAAGAAGTCATAAGGTTGGGGCCCTAATCTGATAGGATTTCTGGCATGATGAGAAGAAGAACAGACATACCCTCATCCCACACAGTGCACACACAGAGAAGGGATCATACAAGAACACAACAAGAAGGCAGCTGTCTGCAAGTCAGGAAGAGAGTCCTCACCAGGCACCCAATTGACTAACACCTTGGTCTTAAACTTCTCAGCTTTCAGGACACTGAGAAATAAATTTCTCTTTTTCAAGCCACTCAGACTACAGCATTTTGTTATGGCAGCCTACTCAGACCAATACAAATCTATGTACTAAGAAGTGGGGTACTGCCATAACAAATACCTAAAAATATGGAAGTGGCTTTGGAACAGCGTAATGAGTGGAGGCTGCAAGAGTTTTAAGGTGCATGCTAGAAAAGGTGTGATTGCCATAAAGGAACTCTTGGTAGAAATGTAGATGTTAAAAGCAATTTTGGTGATAGATCAGAAAGAAAAGAGGACAACTAGAAAGAAAGCTCTCACCTTTGTAGAGACTAAACATTCATGAATGGAACTTAGGTGCTTTGTGCTTCAAGAAAAGGGGAAAAAAGACCCCAAAGATGATTCAGAGATCAAGGCTGCCACTCCCACCTCTGGCCCAAGGGCAGAGGTGCTTCCTCCTTGGCTTCAGAGGGCTGGGCCTAAGCACACAGCACAGAGCACAGAGCAAGAGGGTGGCACCCCATGGAGCCAAAGGGAAAGGGCCATCCCACAGAGTCTTGGGGATGAGGATCATCTCAAGCCCTAAGAACCAAGAAGGATCATTCTTGAGCCTTAGGATCTCATGGAGTTTGCCTCATTAGGTTTTAGACTTGCTTGGGACCCATCATCTCTCTCTTCTGGTTTCTCCTTTTTGAAATGGGAATGTTTAAACTATGCCTGTCCCATCACTATATTTTGGAAACACATAACTTGTCTGATTTCACAGGTTCACAGCTGGTGAGGAATTCTACTTCAGGATGATTTGCGATCCAGTCTCATCCATATCTGATTTAGATGAGATTTTGGATTTTAGCATCAGCTAGAAGGCTTTGGGGGCTTTGGGGGCTACTGGGGTGGAGTGAATGTATTTTACAAGTAAGAGGAACATGAATTCTGTGGATCAGGAGCAAAATGCTATGGACTAAATTGTGCCTC
Organism: Vulpes vulpes; assembly: GCF_048418805.1. Taxonomy (NCBI): domain Eukaryota; kingdom Metazoa; phylum Chordata; class Mammalia; order Carnivora; family Canidae; genus Vulpes; species Vulpes vulpes. The sequence goes on from NC_132780.1 coordinate 143,503,863, forward strand.
CCAATTCATATATTGAAGCCTAACCCCCCAATATGTGACTATATTTGTATAAGGGCCCTTTAGAAGAAAATTAAACTGGGGTCACAAGGATCCTAGGGTCATAAGGCCCTAATCTGATAGGACTAGTAACTTTATAAGAGGAGGAAGAGAAAGATTTCTCTCTCTTATTCTTTCTCTCCACACAGGTACAAAGAAGGACACTGAGAAAGTAGTCATCTGCAGGCCAGGAAGAGCATTCTCCCCAAGAACAGAACTGGCCAGAACCTTCATGGTGGACTTCTCAGCCTCTAAAACTGTGAAAAATCAATTTCTCTTGTCTAAGCCACTCAGTATTTTGTTTTGGCAGCCTGAGCTCACTGATTAAGTGATGACAGGTTTGAAAAGCAAGGAATGAGTGGGAGATGGATAAAGTGGGCAATCAGGAAAACTTTAAAAAAAAAATATCTCACATGAGATGCCTGGATAGCTCAGTGGTTGAGCATCTGCCTTCGGCTCCGGTCGTGATACTGGAGACCAGTGATCGAGTCCCACATCGGGCTCCCTGCATGGAGCCTGCTTCTCCCTCTGTCTGTGTCTCTGCCTCTCTCTCTCTGTGTCTCTCATGAATAAATAAATAAAATCTTTAAAAAAGAATCTCACAGAGGCAAAGAGAATAGGTTTCAGAAAGGGAAGAATGGTCAAGGGCATTCATGCTATGTACAAGTTGGGTAAGCTAAAGACTAAGAAATAACCTTGATTTCCAGATTAGGGGTTCCATGACCTTTAAAAGGACAGCTACAAAAAAAAGAGGAACAGAAGATAAATTGTACAAGATAAAGGAGTAGCTAGGAAAGGAAAACAGACAGTAGAAGGTACAGAATTTTCTTTCCAGAAATGATTTGCCAAAGCCCCACTCTATCCTTAGAAGAAAGTCAAGGCTTATTTTTCTCTAGGTGATCATATATGTCTTATGGTTTGAATAGTTTTGTTTTGTTTTTTGTAAAGCAGGGAGTTCTTTCAGGCACTGTTGGGGATTTCCAAGGATTTGTTTAGGTGTTTTGTTCAATGGCTGACAAATACCAGATTAAAATGACTTTTCTGTTTCTCTGCATAAGAATCTCCCAGAAGCTTTGGAAATGTTTCCTCTTGGTCCAGGTAAATACCTGAAAATCCTTTATTTCATTGAAGTTGATGTTAGAGCAATCTTCAAAAAATCCCCAGAAATCCTGACAGGTGTCTGGGTTGTTCAGGGTTGAGTAGCATCAAAACCTGCCTAGGAATACAGTCCCATTCTTGACCTTAGCATTTCTCCCTTGGCCCTGGCATCATTAACCCCCAACCAGTTTAGATCTAAAACAGTTCTTTTAACTCTGCTTCACTCCACATTCCAATAGGAAGAGGCCCCATCTGACCATGGAAAGAACATAGTTTGGGCCCACATTTCACCCCCAGGAGCTAGCACATGTCCTAGAGGAAGGTCAGTAACCACTTGGTAATAACTGGTCACCTGGAAATCTAGATGGAGGCGAGATCATTCTGCACATGACTGAAGACTTTTTGGGGGGACTTTTTTAGAACTAATAAGTCAAGAAGAAATCCTGTAACAGCTGCACGTTACTTTCTACTACTTGTATAGAAGTCAGGAGCAAGCATTGACAGGATGTCATAGAAGCATCTCTTGGCCATTTTTCAAAAAATATTCAGTTGAGCATGCTTCTGGTAGTTTATTTTTTTAAGATTTATTTATTTATTCATGAGAGAGAGAGAGAGGCAGAGATAATAGGCAGAGGGAGAAGCAGGCTCCATGCAGGGAGCCTGATACAGGACTCAATCCCAGGACCCTAGGATCACGTCTTCTGGTAGTTTAAAAGTCATATTATGGCAGGCTAATTCCTTGACAGTAAAGATTAGGGCTTATTTTTAACTTCAGGCAGGCAGTGAATTGTTAACTCTATTGAGGTTGGGTGGGGGTGCTTTTTTTTTTTTGGAAGGAGATGAGAGCAGGTTGCTATTCCCACCTTACTTCTCCAGGGTCAATTCACTTGAAGGGAAGTTAAGGATAATTTCCAAGGCTTCACTCCTCTTCAAACAGGCAAAACAACTAAAATTCAAACAGTCTTTACTTATTGCTACTTGATCATTTATTTTGCTATAATCATTTTTCTTCCTTCACTTTGGTTAGTTTCTGAATTACGCAAAAACAGAGTTGTTGAAATGCTATACTCTCCAGCCTCTGATGAGGACTACTGTTTCCGCTCTGGTGCAGAGCAGGATGGCTATTTGATTCCATGAGCTAACACTGAGGGTCAAAAGTTATGTTTATTCATTCAACAAACAAATATTGAGGGTCTACCAGGCCCGATGAACAAAACATAGCAAAATGAACAACCAAGATCTGTGCTGTCATAGCTTTCAGAGTCAAGAGGGGATGTCATTAGTCACCAAAAAGGGTTTTCTTTCTCTTTTACCTTTTCAATGTTAGTCTAACAGGTATTCTCATGGACTTCCTTTTAAAATTTGGAACCCCCCCCCCCCCCCGCCAAAAAAAAATTGCAGATGAGCAAGGTGACACCATTAAGGAGTCAGGATTAGATAATGAGGAAGCACTGGTAGGTGATGCTGAAAATACTAATGTCATCTGTCATCCCCAAACCTATCTTATCCTCCACACAGCCTTATGAGATCACAGGGCAGTTATTACAATTCTCATTTTACAAAGCAGAAAACTCAGACTGAGAGTGGTTAAATGAGACTTGCGCAATGATTCACAGCTAGATTAGCAGAATTGGGACTAGAATGAAGATCTTCGATATCTTGATCTACCATTCTTTCCATCTCACCAAGCCAAAATAAGAAAAAATAAAAATAAATAAAATATATATTATATATATACATACACATATGGCATGCAACTAAAATAAATGACCCATAAAGCTTATGAAAGATTTATTTTGATGATTATGTAGAAAACAACACAGTGAATACTAGTAGTAACATAATCACAATGCTATCAACAGTCACCTTATCAGCTCCAAAATTTCAGTAATATTTCATGAGGGCGTCTTATACGCAAAGCCCTCAGGCAAGGTAGACACAATGGTGAATTACAAAACATGGGAGCAGCCCTTACAGGTTGAAAAGCTCTTAGAGGCGGAAGGTCCTTTAGCTTGAGTTCCTTACCTTACCTTGCTTCTGCACTCAATACACATGTATTGATTGAGTGATCAGTGCAGGCCTCTTTGCCACTGAAGCCATGAAAGTATTAAACAGGAAGAAAGCAAAAGGCAGCCTATAGTTAAGTGTTCAGTAGCATTTCTGCTTCCATAGATCCTCCTTTCTCCCCTCTCCAACTCTAGAACTTAATGTTGCAAACGCTCTATGGGTTCTTAATAGCTTATTTATTAGCATAAAAAGGCAAAACTGGGAAAGCAGGGGCAAAAAGTTTGAGCAGCAGTTGATCCTTTTTAGGATAAAGTTACCGGTGAGCTCTTTAGGGTTCAATCCAAAAAAACAATAAAATTGAGTCCACATCATTTTTGTGTAATACATATAAAAGCTAGTGTTAAACAGTGTTAAAACCACAGATGCTGGGGGCACCTGGGTGGCTCAGGGGTTGAGCATCTGCCTTTAGCTCAACTTGTGATCCAGGGGTCCTGGGATCAAGTTCCACATCAAGCTCACAGTGAGAAGCCTGCTTTTCCCTCTGCCTATTTCTCTGTCTCTCTCTCTCTCTCTCTGTGTCTCTCATGAATAAATAAATAAAATCTTAAAAAACAAAACAAAACAAAACACACAGATGCTGAAGCACCACTGCCTGGCTCTGAATCCCAGTTGAGCCACTGATCAGCTGTATGACTTTGGTGAAGTTACTTAACTTTCTTGGGCCTCAGTTTCTTCATCTATCCAATGTGGACAGAGATATTGTAATGTGTAACAATCAAATGTCATGTTACAAGTCAAAGTCTTAAAACTTTGTACATAATAAAAGGTAGACAGGTGTTACCTAGTAATATAAATATTATCTACTGAAAAGAGATGTGTCAGATAACACACTCAGAACCATGACAAGGCAAAAAAATAAGGTAAAGTTAATGATTCCTATAAAATCAGCGCTGTCCTTTTCTCCCCAAGGTTAGTTGAAGACTTGGCTGGGATTAGGATCCATCCATCTTGCCATCTTTACAATGAAATTACCCTTGCAGAAGGTAGTATGGTTAAAAATAACATTGGAGAAAGGAATGGCCACAGCTCCTACCATTTAATGGCTAGCTCTAAACATATGGAAATGTTTGATGAGCTCTGTGCACAAGCTCTTCCTAATGAGGTCCTGGAAAGCTACTGCATACCTTTATCATTAGAGGTGACCAAGTAAGAATTTCCATAGCTTCTGCCTAAGAAGAGCCCTGCATTAAAAAAAATGACAAATGGCCATTCTCATTAATAAAATGCAGGTTTGATCATCTGTTGCAAAGACAAGAATATACAAAGGATGAAAGAGCTGGCAGGAATTTTGACCGTAAATTTGTCCAACCCCTTCATCGTCATAAACTAGAAAACTGAGGCCAGAGTAGGCAAGGGAAGGCCCCACCTCTCGTGGGGAAATCACAGGTCACCCAGGACAAAAAAGCCCAGCTCTGATTTCCCCACTCGGCACCTTGCAAGGTTCTCCCTGTACCATGCAGGCTGTCAGGGAATAATAACGGATGGTGATTCACAAATACTGATTGGGCACTTCAAGGTGTTTGATACTTTTCTACACATTTTATTAAAGTGGGGAAACCTTATTAAAATGTTAAATAAGAGAAGGACAATAAATTGAACACAGAAAAAAATGCCCTCTCTTTTAAAGGTTCCCCGAAGCTCCCCAAGGTTGGTATTGCTTTTATGCCAGCATTTACTTCCCAGCTTCCCGGACCTCAGCCCACAAGCCATGCTGCATGTCCACTGCTATAAAATTAACCTCTTCTCTCTTTGCATCAGATCTCATTGGCCTCTGTTCCAGTGCTCCAAAAATCTTACCAGGGATTCATCAGAAGCAATACTAAAGAGCTAAGGATAAACACACTGTCATATGTTATCTCCTCTCTGAGTGTCTGCATTTACTAGGGCTTTCCTTTTCTTTACCCAAAAAAGGAACAAATGTAATAATTTTGGACCAAATGAAAGACCTTTCAAACCAGAAGTCTCTTAAATCTCAATATGCTGTCATTATCTTCTCCATTTAGGTGGGGCCAGTGCTACTTCTTAGCTTGCATTCACAAATCTTCATGGTGGTGCTGAGAAAATGATTTATAAACCATGGGTGATAGGCAGACACAACTGTCAAGTTACCGGAGCCAGGACAAGGAGTGACAAAGAATATAAAGGCACCTCGATTGATAGGGCCAGTCAGAGGAGAACCACAGCAAGGGAGAATTTCTTCTAAGGTCAGACCTTAACCTTCCCAGATACGGCTGACAGGTTGAAAGGATACATCAATGCCTCCCTCACCCCTGAAGGCCAGATCCCTGGTGGGATCCACCTGGTGGGTGGAAGAGCATTGTTTTGGAAGTTTTCATAATGTAGTGCAGAGGAATTCAGTTTGCTCAAATCCAAAAAATGTACAGAAGACCTTTTAAACCATTTTTATTGTGACCACAATCCTTAAATACATAAGAACATAAAACTAAGTTCTTACAGTTTCAATTCCTCTAAAACCATTGAACTCCAACTGAATGTCCTAGCCAAATACAAAGGAAATGTTTAAAAAATCCAATTCAAACTAACAACATAGATATGATGTTCAGGTGATGATGTTTCTGCTAAAATAACCCTCCATTCTCACTGTTACTCACAGTAAAAACTCCAACATGGATATTCTGTGGTTCCAAACCAACCTGTCACCCACCTTAAAGTAGACAGGACTCCCCTCCCACATTTCTTCACTCCTCACAAAACTAAACTGTACCGGACTGGTGCTCATACCATCACGTGACTTCACCGAAGGCAAATGACAGCCCCAGTTCATTCTCATAAGCCCATGGCAACTAAAGTAGCATTGGCAGCAACTTGACTGGATATAAAAACATAAATTTAGTCACCAAAATCATATGGCAGTATTATTCATTAATACATGATGATCCAGAAGTGGCTAATATTATTTTGAATTATCAGTGAAATTTAAAAAAAAACCAACATTTAAACATTACCATGTAGAAGTGGTCTTCCCCTCCCCCACGAATGCCTCTATGGACCCCATTTTGACAAGGAGTGATGGGCTGTAGAGGCAGAAGGGCCACTGGTGAATCCCTGGCTCTACCACTTGTTGACCTGCGAGCCCTTATGCAAGACACTCGACTTGCCTGAGCCTCAGTTCCCTCATCTAAATAAAATAGGGATAAAAATAGAGCCTATCTCACAGGGTTCTGAAGAGACTACGTGTGATAATACGTGGAAAGTGCTCAGCCCAATGCCTACTGCCTACCAGGTACTCAATAGCCACAAGTATTTGTTTAGTCACACATTCTCGCCTCACAGTGCGGGGGGAGAACACACTGTCTCACCCCAACAAAAGCATTTCAAAATGATCTGAGTTCAGACACCACCACCAGTCATATATACTTGTGTTCTAGAACATAAGGGGCGTGTACTAGATCACTTTCTGAGAAGAGGCCTTTTGACACACAGAGTAAGAGGAGACAGACTCATCTTTGGAGTTCCTTATTTTTATGGTTAGCAATTATGTGAGGAGAACAAAGGCTTTAAAGACACTGAAAGGTGTTGGAATCATTAATCTTGTGTTTCTGAATTATTTAGTATGGATTTAATGATCAGTTCCTTTTACCACTGAATGGAGCACCCACCTCACACAGGCCATGGTGAGGAGTATAGCGAGGCCGGGGCGGGGGTAGGGGTGCCGGATGGTCACAGCAGGAATGAGTAGAGGCAGTTCACCCTCAGGGTGCTTAGTGTCCAGAGGATGTAGGTAAACAAGAAAATTTAAAGTGTCCTGGACTCTAACTTCACTACAAGGACTGTGTTCTAGCTTTGATACCCTCGTGGCTAGCACGGACTTGGTGCATAGTGGGTGTGAGTGAATAAATGAATACATGAGTGAATGATGAATGATGAATGAATATGTAAGTGAATGAGATATAAAGATTAGCCCATGTATGTATCATAAATACAGGTTCAAAAAAAGAGTGGCTCTTTTGAAGGCTCAGAGCTTGAGGAAATCTGGAAAAGATGGAACTTGAAAGAAGACAGAATTTTAAGAAGCAGAAACAGGAGAATGGCCACCTATAATTTTATACAGTTTGCAATGTGCTCTAAATTAGTTCTCATTAGTAAGACAGCTCTTACCCCAATGATTATTACATGTAGCATTTCTACAACATTCTATATCTGCAAATTGTATGCAACTGCTTCTTAGTTTGTTATTTATTATAAGGACTTTTGATTTATTTATAAACGACTTAGTGGTTCATTATTTATTAGAATAGGAAACTGAACAAATAATATCTGGTCTCTAGCAGCCCTGTCTCAATGATTACTATTGGTCCCCTAGGATTCACTAATAAGTAGCCATAAAAAAGTCAATTTGTAATTAGGAAAAGGAATGTGCATATTTGGCAGCATTCACATTGACATGATTGACAGCAAACAAGACTGCCATAAGCTCTGCAACATAAGAGGAATAACCTCATAATGGTATTATATATTAAAAAATAAGCCACCACAAACCCTAGAATAAGAAAAGAGGTATATGAATGGCTTAAGCACTAATAGGATACTATAAAGGCTGCATACAAATATCTCATAGTAGAAACCCAAAAGCAAAAAGAGACATAATTTTAGAAAATCTCTCAAAGGACTGGCCTGATCAAAAAAGAATAATTAAAACTGAATTTAAAAAATCTGGCAAAGAAAACGACTGTCTCAGGAAGGATCTGTCACTAAACTAGATAATGACCCATTTCTACTAGATGTTTTTAAATTTAGATGATTTCAAATGACTACAAGATTCTTTTCTCATATATTAAAAAAAATTCTTCATCTAAGTGTTTATATTCTACTCTTGGAACATCACTTTTTTTTTTTTTTTTTTGCAGGAAGAAGATTATCTGTATCTTTACTTATTTGTTTAGTCACTCTTTTGGAAGGAAGAGTATTATTATAGCTTTTCAAAGCCTTAGGAACACAAAAATGAGTAGTCCTGAGAAGAAGAATGGGGGTAACAGATTCTAAAGGGAAAGTCTGCACAAAGTCAGAGGAAGGACTCCGTCATGATCTAGAATCACGCTTCTACAAATGGAAGAACTCAAAGAGAGCTCACGGTCTATGGGGGGTGGGGTAGAGTGAGTGCTGCTGGGATCTCTTGGGAAATCTACATCAGCCTCCCAGATACACGGGAATCAGCAGCCCCCAAATACCAGCTGGTGAATGTCTCTAATCTTTATTATTCTTTGGATCTTCTTTCCTAAAAGATATGCCCTTGAAATTTATACTGTCATAAAAATACCTAGGATTGGTTTTCATGAATATCCATTAACGTACTTCTAATTTTGTTCAGATAAAATAACCTTCTCATAGTACCACACCTTGGCTTGAGCTGTAAGACAATAGCCAGGTATGGCCGTGACAGCATGGTGACAGTTGGGCCAAGAAGTAGAGGTTCTATTCAAGGTGAGAAGAAATGCTGAAAGCATGGTATATAACTGGGCCTTCTCACCCAACACAAGAGCCTTTGCAATAAGTAGAGTCATATGAAAGATTTTTAAACAGCAATTTGAAAGAATAAAACTAGAAGCCTCATGAGGAGCCACTACGATTGGAGATTTCCACATTCAGAGACCCTTCAGGCCATTTCATGAATAAGAGGGTCATCCCTACAGCACCTGCCTTGTGGCCTATAGGAGCTATTTAGGTTAATACAAAGAAGCATGAAAAAGCAGAGCACCACACAGGCAAAACCATGCATCTGGGTTTTCCCACATGATCACTGTGGGCTGTCCTATGTCTCATGTCAGTTATTAAAAATTTCACTAATACACAATTGAACCTATGTAGAGTCATGCTCTACAGTTTCTGGTTTAATAGTCTGAACAGTTTTCACACAGCCTGAAGAAAGGCTTGAATCAGAGTAATCTGCATCTAGGGGAGGTGAGGCAAGGTGTCCAGGTTTACCATCTATCTCACCTCCATCTGGAGACAGTCTTTCCAAATGGGTCTGCACACAGGTGAGGGCCATGCAAATCTCCCTGGCCCTCCAGAATGACACCAGCCCTGCAAGTGTAGTTGCAGAGCAAAATGAGGAATCCCTTCTCCCCACCCATGATATTGCAGGAGGCAGAAACCAAAAGCAACATCCAAGACTGAAACAAGAATCCCCTTGGGTTGTTCATGAACTGTGGTGCTTGAACAAGGTCAGAAGGTACGCCTTGAAAATCTGCCCGAGCGAGTATTTCAATTCAGAGCTTCATCTAAATGTCACCTTGTCAAATTTTGAAGTTTAATGCTAAACAACAGCTGTGTGTGGCACAGAAATCACCAAGAGACAGAAAAATAAGAAAATAAAGGATACCAAATAAACACATTAATGATAGATCAGTTGCTGAATATCTTGCCTGACCAAAATTTAACCTTTTTATAAATGGTTGTTTGTACATCATAAAAGATCAAATGAATATCATTAATGCAACACAGCAGGAAAAAAATCAACATATTCATGAATTAATACTTTGCTTCCACTTGTCGTGTCAAAGCTGAGACTCTGCTCTTGAGCATATAAATTTTTGTTTGAACTACCATTAATTTATCTGAATTCACTATCCTCTATTTCAAAATTCATATGATACCTGTAATCAAATAAATAATTTCTTTCTGAACAAATTATTAAACCTCAAGAGATAAGTATAAATTGTACTCTGATTTGTCCTGGCGAGACCCATTACTAGACTTTTATCTTTAATGGCTACAGAGGCCAAAATAAAAAATAAATTATATTCATTTAGCCTATCTTACAGAAAATTTCATGGGGGAAAATGATACATATTAGCTGTTTATCTCAACAAATTGGTCAATATCATCAACCTGGTCGATAACAGCCTGATAGCAAATGCAGAGGCCCTTTTTGAAAGATTACTCTGATTAATCACCAAGTTAAAATTCTAGAATAATAACCATTCAAGTGATTTTTAAGAACATTCCAAATGAAAGCCTTAGTCATTTGTACAAATGCAGTTTACTCTGCATTGTGTTCCACTTCATGAAAGATAAAAATACATACCTGACTGAAGCTTTGCCCAGAAGGCCCTGCCAATAGGGGAAGGGGAACCAGTCAAACCCAACTCAAGAAAATGAAGAGGCAAACTTGCTGTTGATATTTTTCAGGATTTAAAGGCAAACTGAACCAGTTCTCCCTCAAACGGAGGTTGCTAATTCTGCTTAGTTTAAGTCAGCTTTAGTAGCTCAACAGGCTGCAATGACAGCTGTCAGTGTTCTAGCCCCACACCACCCATGTCAAATGCCAAGCCCCTGGTAACAGGACCACCAGCAGAAAAGTGAAGCCACTATAGTTAACTCTCCTATAAACACTTATACAGGTATAATCTACTAGCTCCCCACCCACACATTCTCCACTCCCACACAAAAAGCCCAGCCTCCCTACACCAATTGTTAAGCTGCTACATTTCCAGAGTAAAGGTTATCTCTGGAAAGTACTAATAGCAGCCACCCATTACTTCTACCCAAAAGAGTGCTTACAAGCAGGACAGGGGTGAGCCCTACCTTCTAATGCACTGCTTATGGGAATGTTAATTACTACAACCTCTTGGAAAAACAAAGGCAATGTCAACATATTGGGAAAGATTAAAGAAGGTTCATCTATTTGAGTTAAAGTAATTTGATACTTTGGTCGATTAGGAATCATCTAAATGTCCAACTATAGGAGGGAAGGTAAATGGATTTGGTAAAATCATACAAGGGAATACTATGCAGACACTGAAAGCAATGTTCACAAAGGCTGTTGACTTCACATGAAAAGTTACTTAATGTTTGGTGAAATGCACAGAGGGCAAAATTCTAAACACAGTACGATCCCAATTCTATATTGGGAATGCATATAAAAAGTCTGAAAGGACATACAACAAAATGTTAATAGTAATTATCATTTGCTCGTGGTAGTACATGTGATTTTCATTTTCTCTTTTTATATCATTCTGTTTTAATTTTTTTTTGAATTTTATAGAAAGCACATAAGTCCAAGAAAAAGAAACCATTAAAAAACAGGCCAGAGGGTCTCTAGTTTTCCGGCTAGGTAGACAGACCTCACCAGACACTGGGGAATATTTCTAGCCTTCTTAAGCAGATTCCATGTCCCACCTGTTGCTTACACTTAAACCCTGGTGATGATTCCTTGTACATCATGGCTATGTCTTTCTCGACCTTGGCTTTGACTTTCAGCCTTCTCTGTTTATACTAAAATATCCCTCTAGCAGTTATGTCTTGTCTGTAAATCATGTTCTCCACTCCCTCCCCTTTACCAGCAGGACCCACTTCTGTGGTCTGGTCAGCCTCCTCCTGCCCCAGTCTAGTCAAGTCTTGGTTGACAACAAGTAAGTTACCCTTGAAACAAAGAGGCATCATAAACAAACTACCAATAAAAAGGGCAAGGAAATAGTTTTCTTAATGCATTCTATAAAAGCATTTTATACACAGTAGACCTCCTTCTCCAAACAGAACTGGAGCTATACCAGGCCCAACTATGATCTCTTGGGAGGTCCCCACTGTGGCAATCATCCTTAACACCTGTGCAGGGCATTGCATTTTTTGGTGCACATTCACAGGCTCACAGCATTTCATCCTCATCACTCTGTTCGTTGGGAAGATCAAGTATTCTTTTCCTAATTTTGTAGAGATAAGAAAACTGCAATCAGAGAATGTGCTTGTTCCTCCTAATCCTCAGGGTGCACTCACGTGTTAATAGTGATGATAATAACCACATGGTGAAGTTGTTGTAAGGATTAAATGAGCAGTGTCTGAAACAAGGGGAGCATTCAACAAATGCCAGCTCCTATGACTGTTAGGTCAATGGGAAGCTCAAGGTTACATAGCTGGGATGTGACAGCGCCAGGATGAGAATCCAGGCCTTTTCATGCCAAGTTTATGCTTTTTCTACTTTATCCTCAGCACTGTAAGAGGAGTATTAGGGAATGGCCCATGCCCTCAAAGAACTTATAATATTTTGTAGCAATCAATACATGAAACAACCAAGCAGTTATTCCCACAGAGAACTAAGACAACAGTAATAAAAACTAGGATACAGCTCTCAAAGAATTATGCAATTATTTTGTCCAACAGCAACTGTTACTGTTACGATATCTTCTTATGCACACATTCCAAAGCTTAGAAAACCCAAGTTTCATCCTTGTTTCAAAGTGAGTTGTGTATGGAGGGAATCAGATATGAAAATAAGTCCCTTTCCATACTAATAATAGAAAATATTTTCTGTGGGCACTCAGAACTTCAGGAAGTTTGAGCTATTTTTGGAAACTTCTCTTTAGCTTCCAGAAAGTACCATTCATGATCGTACACTTTTTAAAAGGGAGTTAAAAACAGCTTTGGTTGAGCTTAAGGCTGCTTCTTAAAAAAAAAAAAATCTTCAACTTGATTAATTAAATTAACCTATAACATATGACACCTGGCAGCTGGTAACACAGGAGAAAAGACACAAGGACAGTGAACATTTTAAAGGCAAAGGCAGCATGCATACAGAGCAGGAAGTCATTCTGTCGATGTATATTTGATACCATAAAAATAATCCCATGATAATGGGATCCAGAATTTCCAACCATAGACATATTATTTCTTTACAATAATCCTGGCCTATTTGTGACATGACAAAAGAAGAGCCAAAAACTTTGTGTTATGGAATGTTGAAGCTTCTTTATATGTAAGAGAGTAATTTCCTAATGGATACTTTGAGATTCACATCTTGGAAGGTTTTTAATGTGCCACATGTTTTTATATTCCCAATATATACTACTTTCTAAGATAGAAAAATGATACTTATTAAGGGGTGGCCCTTAGCAAAACTATGAAGTCGGAGAAGGATTTCTTAAGAAACACTCTACTTAGGATCCCTGGGTGGCGCAGCGGTTTAGCGCCTGCCTTTGGCCCAGGGTGCGATCCTGGACACCTGGGATCGAATCCCACGTCGGGCTCCCGGTGCATGGAGCCTGCTTCTCCCTCTGCCTATGTCTCTGCCTCTCCCTCTCTCTGTGTGTGTGACTATCATAAATAAATAAAAATTAAAAAAAAAAAAAAGAAACACTCTACCTACCTTTACTGAATGTCTGTTCCCCTGGGAGTGAGGGGTGAAAATTCTCACTTACTGAGTCCCTTCAATGAGGCACTCGGGTATGCAGTGCCTGCTTTATGTTATCTGTGTCAATCCTTACAACAGCCTTGCAACACATACGAGTCCCCCCAATTATTCAGAGATGAAGAAACTAAGTCTCATAGAATTTACGTAACACATCTAAAATAAAGAAGCTGATCAGTGACTACAGAGAGTCCTCCACTTGGTGCTCATTCAGGTTGCCCCCTGTTGAACTGGGCTCTCCCAACATCAATACCCATTAGTACCTACACTATAAACCAGTTCACATCAAACTATTAAGGACAGGCCATCATTTGAGTTAGTCTTCTTCATTTTTAAAATTTTTTAAAGATTTATTTGTTTTAGAGAGAGAGGGAGCACAAGCAGGGGAAAGGCAGAAAGAGAGAGAGAGAGAAAGAGAGGGAGAGAATCTCCAGCAGGCTCCATACCCAGCACTGTTGGTGGAAGACAGCATGGTGGCTCCTCAAAACATTAAAAAGAGAAATAGTATATGATTCAGTAATTCCACTACTGGGTATTTACCCAAAGGAAACAAGAACAGTAATTCAAAAGGATATATGCACCCCTATATTTACTGCAGCATTGTTTACAATAGCCAAGATAGGGGAAGCAGCCCAAGTGTCCATCCATAGATGAACTGATAAAGAAGAGGTACCATATGTGTGTGTGTTATACATATCTATAACTCAGCCATAAAAAAGAATGAGATCTTGCCATTTGCAACAACATGGATGAATCTAAAGGGTGTTAAACTGAGTGAAATATGTCAATCAGAGAAAAACAAACACCATATGATTTCATTCCTATGTGGAATTTAAGGAACAAAACAAACAAAAGACAAAAATCAGACTCTTAAATACAGAGAACAAACATGGTTGCCAGAGGGGTGGTAGTTGGGGGGTGAGTGAAATAGATAAAGGGGATTATACTTATCCATGAGCATTGAGTAATGTATAGAACTGCTGAATCATTATATTGTTAAAAAGAAGGAGGGGGAGGAGGTGAAAGGAAGAAGAGGTAGTAGTGGTAGCAGTAGTAATAGTACTCCTATTCTAAAAGTGACCAGGTAGGGGGCACCTGGGTGGCTCAGTCGGTTGGGCATCCAATTCTTGATTTTAGCTCGGGTCATGATCTCAGGATGGTGAGACTGAGCCCCTCAATGGGCTCTGCACTGTGCACGGAATGTGCTTAAGATCCTCTTTCTACTTCCCTCTTCCCCTTCCCCCCTTGTACTCTCACTCCCTCTCTCTCTCTCTCAATCTAAAAAAAAAAAAAAAAAAAAAAAAAAATTAAAACAAGAATAAAATAAAAGTGATCAGAGAGGCATAATTTTAACCTAAATCAGTGGCTCTATAGTAAATTTGAGACACAGTGGCAGGACTTCAAAATGTCGAGACTCGAGAGATCATCTAGTCAACCTCTTCTCCCATTACTATACAGATTTAAAACAACTGAAGCCTAAGAAGGGCTGTGACTTTGCAGACCTCACACAACAAATCAGGTGTAGAGCCCAGATGAGAGCCAGGATTCTGACTCAGGGCTGTTCTCTTTTACGGCAGCAGCCACAAATATTCAAACATAGGGTACAAAAATACATTCCAGACTTGAAGGACTTATTCCAATGTATTAATTCACACTGGTGATTCAGAGTGCTGGTCAGGCCCAAGTGCACCTCTTATTAATTGTGTGGCCTAGATAAGGTACCCTCTCTTTGCCTTGGGTTTCTGGTCAATTATATGAGAATAACAATAGTGTTTGCCTCATTCGGTTACTGCGTGGGTCAAATGTGATAACTCATAGAGCTCTAACCTCTTTGTGCTCAACATAAACAATGAATGAATGTTACATTATTATTATCACTGAAATTATTTTTACTGTTATTACTACTACTACTAGCTCAGATAAATGACAGTTCATACATTCACTTTTGGGGAAAGAGTAGAAATAATTTCCTGCTCGCAAATTCATCTCCATCTTCTCTAAAGGCAGCCCTAACAGCCTCAGGAATGAAGGTAAGACAAGTAGGTTAGCACCAGAAACAAAGAAATTACCTTTGAAAAGTGCCTAGTGAGCATTTTCACATGATGTTTAAAGTAAAAATTCCCATTTTTCTCAAATCTACTCTTTCTCGGTTACTGCCCTTTTCCCTCATTGTACTGAGATATAATTAATATGTAATACTGTATTTGTTTCAGGTGCATATCATAATGATTTTGTATTTATATATATTGCAAAGTGACTGCCACAATAAGTTTAGTAAATATCCATCACCTCACATATTTACATGTTTTTTATTCCTTATGATGACAACTTTTAAGATTTACTTTCTAGGCACCTTTCAAATATATAGTACACAGTTATTTTTTTTATAGTACACAGTTATTAACTATAATCACCATGATATACATTACATCTTCAGGGCTTATTTCTCTTGTAACTAGAATTTTAACCCCCTTCACCCATTCCCCCCACCTCCCATCCCCCACTTCCTGGCAACCAAAAATCTGTTCCCTGTATCTATGAGCTTGTTTTTTTTTTTATTCCACATATAAGTGAGATCATGCAATACTTATCGTTCTCTGTCCGACTTACTGACTTAGCATAATACCCCCAAAGTCCATCCATGTTGTTGCAAATGACAGTACTTTCCTCTTTGTGTGGCTGAAGAGTATTCTATTCTATACATCTGTATCTATATCTATTTTATCTTATAGTTTTTTATCCACTCATTCATCTGTGTACACTTGTGTTGCCTCCAGGTCTTGGTTATTATAAATAATGCTGCAATGAACACAGGGTGGAGATATTCTCTCAAGATAGTGATTTTGTTTCCTCCTGATAAATTTCCAGAAGTGGGATTTCTGGACCTTGTAATAGTTCCACTTTTAATTCTTTAGGACTTCCATGCTGTTCTCTGTAACAGCCACACCAATTTATCTCCCCACTAACAGTGTACAGGGATTTACCTTTTCCCACATCCCTGCCAATACTGTCTCTTTTTTGTTTTGATAATAGCCATTCTAATAGGTGTCAGGTGATTTCTCACTATGGTTTTGATTTCCACTTCTCTGATGGTTAGTGATGTTGAGCACTTTTGCACGTACTCATTGGCCATGTGTATGTCTTCTTTGAAAAAAATGTCTCTTCAGATCCTCTGTCCATTTTTTAAAATTGGACTATTTGGAGTTTTAGCTATTGATTTATATGTATTCTTTATATACTTTGGATATAGCCCTTACCAGATAAATGATTTGTTAATAGCTCCCACTCGATGGGTTGCATTTTATTTTGTTGATGGTTTCCTTTGTTGTAAAGAAGCTTTCAGTTTGATGTAGCCCATTTGTTTATTTTTGCTTTTGATTTCTTTGCTTTTGTTGAAAGATCCAAGAAATCCTTGCCAAGACCAATGTCAAGGAGATTACCCCCATGCTTTCTAAAATAAATTTCATGGCTTCAAATCTTACATTCACGTCTTTCATCCATTTTTGTTTGTTTGTTTTTTAAAATTGTGTTTCAGGTAAGCTTGCTTGCTTATTTATTTATTTATTTATTTATTTATTTATTTATTTATTATTAATGAGAGATACAGAGAGAGAGAGAGAGGCAGAGACACAGGCAGAGGGAGAAGCAGGCTCCATGCAGGGAGCCTGACGTGGGACTCGATTCCGGGTCTCCAGGATCAGGCCCTGGGCTGAAGGCAGGCGCTAAACCACTGAGCCACCGGGGCTGCCCCTTTCATCCATTTTGAATTAATTTTTGCATATAGTATAAGGACAGTGGTCTAGTTTTATTCTTTTGTATGTGGCTGTCAAGTTTTCCCAACACCATTATTGAAGAGACTATCCTTTTCTCACTGTATATTCTTCCTTTGTCATAAAATAATTGACCATATATGTGGGTTTATTTTGGGATTCTCTATTCTGTTCGATTGATTCACGTATTTGTTTTTATGCCATGTTGTTTTAGTTACCATGATTTTGTAACATAGTTTAAAATCAGAAAGTGTGATATCTCCTGCTTTTTCTTCTTTCTTGAGATTGCTTTGGCTATTTCGGGTCTCTGTGAGTCCATACAAATTTAGGATTATTTGTTTTATTTCTGTGAAAAATGCCATTGTTATTTTGATAAGGACTGCGTCGACTCCATAGATTGAGTAGTATGGACTTTTTTTTTTTTTTTTTTAGACATAGAGAGAGAGGCAGAGACACAGGCAGAGGGAGAAGCAGGCTCCATGCCGGGAGCCCAACGCGGGACTCGATCCCGGGACTCCAGGATCAGGTCCTGGGCTGAAGGCAGGCTCTAAACCACTGAGCCACTCAGGGATCCCCAAGTAGTATGGACTTTTTAACAATATTAATTCTTCCCATCCATGTGCATAGAATCTCTCTCCATTTATTTGTGTCTTCTTCAATTTCTCTCATCAAGGTAATAGTTTTCAGTGTACAAGTCTTTCATCTCCCTGGTTAAATTTATTCCTAGGTATTTTATTCTTTTTGATATAATTATAAATGGGATTGTTTCTTTACTTTATCTTTCTGATAGTTCATTATTAGTGTATAGAAATTCAATTTATTTTTGTATATTGATTTTATATTCTGCAGCTTTACTGAATTTATTAGTAACAGTTTTTTAGTGCAGTCTTTAGAGTTTTCTATATACATGTCATCTGCAAATACAGACATTTTTACTCCTTCCTTTCTTATTTAGTACCTTTCATTTATTTATTTTTCTGGCCTAAATGCTCTGTATTTAAGACTTTCAGAACTATGTGGCAAGAGTGAGCATCCTTGTCTTGCTCCTGATCTTAGAGGAAAAGATTTCAGTTAAAATTCTCAAATCTACCTTTCTCAAATCTAATCTTTCTCATTTAATTCCTAACCCAGTTAAAAACCTGAACATCCGGGATCCCTGGGTGGCGCAGCGGTTTGGCGCCTGCCTTTGGCCCAGGGCGCGATCCTGGAGACCCGGGATCGAATCCCACATCAGGCTCCCGGCGCATGGAGCCTGCTTCTCCCTCTGCCTGTGTCTCTGCCTCTCTCTTTCTCTCTGTATGACTATCATAAATAAATAAAATTTAAAACCTGAACATCCATCTAAACATCAAGTCCTTCCACACCACTACCCACTTGGTGACCCTGTGCCATTGATTCTCCCTCTGAAATGTCTCTCTGAGGATGTCTCTTCTCTTTCTGCAATTTACCTGGTTGAGGCATAACTAATTTTATTTATTTATTTATTTATTTATTTACTGACTGACTTACTTATTTTGCTTGGATCACTCCAGTGGTCTAAAAATCTCAGCTCCTTCCCCTTTGCAACACCATCTATCTAACTTATCATCTCCAAAGTCACTTTTGCAAAATACGAATTAGATTAAATCGTCCCTCCCATAAAGACTGTATAATTTCTCCTCTTTAGCAGGATATATTCACATCCGAGGCTCACTGAAAGAACCCTTTGCTCAACTTCTCCTGCCACCCCGTCACTTCAGAGTACCCAAATCTTTTTTCAACACGAACTTTCTTTCAATGTGGAACACCTACCTAGCCCCTTCTCTAGAAAACTGCAACTACTGGCATGCAGTATTTTCTGCAAGCACAATATTTTCTGCAAGCTCTTCCAGAGTCCCTCCACCCTTCCCTCTGGGCTTCCAATGAAGTTGTTCCTATCTGCACTTAACCATTCACCATGTGGACCACTATTACTTATTTTCTTATCCTTCTTTTCTGCTAAATTGATTTCTGAAAGATACGGGCCTCATTCTTTTATCCTCCGTCACAGGACCTACATAAGGCACACTACGTGCATAACAAAGAACTGCTGAATCAACTGAGTGGATGGTAGTAAAAGGAATAATAAAATGAGACCTCGGTGACTATCAAAGCTGATCTCAATTAAAGCCAGTTTCTGTAACATATATAAGTAACTGCAAATGATTACGTAAGTAGTTTTCAAAAGAGTGTGATATGAACTTGCAAATGGCCAAGCTCTCAAGTTCCCACTTAACGCTTGTTAAATGTTCATCAATGCAGAGACCGCCACATCCTCCCAGAGTTAGTTGGGTTCTGCAGGACCTGCATTCTGAAAGCTCCTGCAATCCTGCAGCTTTATGGAGGACACTTCTCCCTCACAAAATTCTGCGGACTGGATTCAGGTAGTAGATGCTCAATAAACACTGATTTGATTTGCAGTGAATTTGAAAGCAAAGTGCAACTCACATTTTAGACTAATTCAATGCAACGACTGATTGTACTTAAGATAATAGCTCTAAGGCTAAAGAAAATCAATGGGGAGACTGAAAAGCAGCCAAATGCTCACTCCTCTGCCTTGTTCCACAGTCAATGCTGACCTGTGTCTTGATCCTTTCCAGCTTCTAAGCTTTTTGGACCTCACTGTTTCCCCCAGAATGGAGGGAGCCAGTTAGCAAGTGTTGCCCTGTACCTGCGATATATTTGCCCTGTGTTTTGATGTTGATGTAATACGTGAGAAAGGTGAGTGGCATTTTTTTTTTTTAAACGCCCTACTTTTCCTAAAGCCTACCCTCCGTGCGAGAGGCGAAGTGGGATTCTAGCTGAAGGCAGGCAGAAGTGTGGACTGGAATGCTGTAGCATTTTTTCACCTTCAGCTGTGGGCCTGTATGGTAAAGGGAGTCCAGAAACTTTTGTTTCCACTAAAATGATATCTAAAACAAAACAAACAAAACACAAAAGCTCTAAATTCGGCAGCAAACTCTAAATTCGATGTCTACTGAACACTTGTAGTCCAATGTAGGAAACAGGAAAGTCTCAAAACATGCCCTGTGCTATAATTCATTCTGGGATAAGAAAAAGACAGCAGGGCCCCGGAGAATAAATCATTAACTAAAAGTCAAACCGAGACACCCTGGAAACCGGGGAGGCCACAGGCGGCGGATCCGCCTGTTCCCTCTGGTGACTCTAGAGCGAAGCATCCCACAGGCGGACGAACTCGGCGCACTGCACTCGCGTCTACTTCACTTTTCAAACTTGAAGTTATTTTTAGATGACCCATGCCCGCTAATCCCAGGCAGGACAATTCCCGGCCCGCTGCGCCTCAAAGTACCTTCCTTCTCCCCGGCACTTTTTTTTTTCTTTTTTGGGGGGGGGTAAGCACTGGGAAAGGAGCCTCCCGGTCTCCTCCTCCTTTCTCAGCGTGTGGTCCACCTTCCCCGTCTGCACACCTCGGCCGGGGGCTCGGCGTCATCCCCGCTGCTCTACTTATGCACCTGCTGCTGCCGCCGCTGGGCAGGCGCGCCCTGGGGCCACCGGGAGCGGGGCAGGGGCAGTCGGGGACCCGCGCCCTCTAGAGGGGGGTCAGGAGAGCCGGCGGCCGCAGCGCCCCCGCCCCCCGCCCCCCGCCCCCCGCGGCCCGCAACCCCACCGCGCGCCCCGCCGCCCCCGCCGCCCCCGCCGCCCCCCGCCGCCCGGGCGCCGCGCGCAGCCCCGACCCGACCCGGCGCAGGGGCGAGCGGGCCAGCGCGGTTACATAACCGACCTGCGGGGCGTCCGCGATGCGCCGGCGGAGGCTGAGGCGGCGGCTGCGGTCCGCGGGGCCGGCGACTGCGGCTCACCTGCCCGCCCGGCGAGCGCGTGGGGGGGCGCGGGCCCGCGGGCCTGGGCGTGGGGCCGTGCGCGGCGCGCCCCGCCTCCGGGCGCCGAGGTCCGCGTGCGCCGGGCTCTCCGCCTCCCGCCCGCTCCTCCCCGCAGCCTCGGCCGCCGTCAGCCGGGACAAAGCGGCTCCGGGGAGGGGCCGCGCCGGCGGCTCGCGCCGGAGCCAGCGAGATGGGCGCGCCCCCAGCTCCGACTCATCGGGCCAACCTCCAATCAGACCCCAGGAAGCCAAAGCCCCTGAGCGGCCTCCTCCCCCCCTCCCCCCTCCCCTCCCCGTGACCCGGCGCCCGGCCCGCGCCCGCGCCCGCCCTGCCCTCGGCGCCCCCGCCCCGCTTTCCCCTCGGGGTGCGCAGCAAGCGGAGAGGCCCCTCCGGACCGCGGTGCTCAGGAGTCCCGGCCTCGCGGGGAGGGCCCGGGGGTCGGAGGGCGCGGGGGCTGCCTGCGCGGCTCGGCCCAGAGGACACCGGCGGGGAAGCGAACTGTGCAGGGCGGGGGCGGGGGCGGGGGGCCCGGGAGAGAGACTCCTCGGACGCGCAGGCCCACCCCCGCCCCGGTGCGGCCGAGGACAGGGCGGGAACCCCGCGGGGCGTGCGGCGTCTGCGCGGGGGGCGCGGCGCCCTCTGGCTGCGGACCTGCGCGCGCCCCGCCCACGCGCCGAAGGTGCCCGACCCGGGCCGGGGCCGGGGCTGCGAGGCTCGGGCCGTGCGAGAGCCGGTGCCGGCGGGAGGCCGCGGTCGCACCGCGAAGGGCTGGATGCGGATCGGGTTCTGGGCTACACCGGTTGCCCGACGAACTCCAGGTAGCCGGCTCCGCTTTACCAAATAAAAGCAACTCAGAGCCGGAGGAGGCCCGGGGCTCCTGGGGGGCGACGCTTGGGACAGGGCTGATGGCAGGAGAAAGTCAGCGGCGACCAGGTCGGGTCGGGAAGGGGCAAACGGGAGGAGGGCCGGGCGGGCCCACCGGGACCCGGGGACAGTGCTTCAACCGCTGGTGTGTTGCGTCGTCCCACCGCTCTACAAGGAGGCCCTTGCCCTTTGCTTCTATGCCTTTCTGTTTCCTGATGACATCAGAATTAGACACTGAGGCCGTGGATCAGTTCCGCAGTTATGCTTCCGTCACCCAGACACCACCTCGTTTGGGGGTGGCGTGAAATTTCATTTTGAAAACAAAACCAAGAAGCACTGACGAAAAGGTAGACCTTAGCTCTTCACTCGTATTAATCTGCACTGATATAAATAAAGACAGAATTTGGGAGTTGAGAATGGCCTTAGACTCCTTACTCTTGCAAACTTCTGGATGCATAAATTCATGACTATCCGCTGATTTAGATGGATGATGTTTTAAATAGAATTGTCTGGTTCCTGGGGCGCCTGGGTGGCTCAGTCAGTTAAGCAAAAGACTCTTGATGTCAGCTCAAGTCATGATCTCAGGTTCCTGGGATGGAGCCCTATGTGGGGCTTCAAGCTCAGTGAGGAATCTGCTTCTCTCCCACTCTCTCTGTCCTTCCCTCCCTACCCCCTTTATTTTCTCTCTCTCTCTCTCTCTCTCTCTATCTCTCTCTCTCTCTCTCTCACACACACACACACACACACACACACACAAATGGATGAATGAACCTTAAAACAAAACAAAACAAAAAACAGAAAAGAAAAAAGAAAAGAAAGAAAAGAAAAGAAAAAGAAGACTCTGAAAAGGCTTTCATATACTAAACCCAAACTCACCTTCCTGGGATTTTTCACTCATTGGTTCTAGTTCACTTTTTGAAGCCATGAAGACAGAGTCCAACAACTTCTCCAACTGTTTCAAATACATGAAGATAGTCATCATGTCTCACCCACTCCAAGACCCCCTGTAAAACATCCTCAATCCTTTAAACAAAATCTCACTTGCAATAAGTAGTTCCTAGAATCATCACCATCCTGAAGACTTTCATCTTACTAGAATCTATTTTGTAAATACATATGTACAAAGAAAGTTTTCTGCTGCTGGAAGTAATATGTTTATTGCAGACATTTTGAAAGCCATAAGATTCAATGTGAAGATTAATTAAAACAGTTAACATTCACTATATCTTAGCTGTTATAAAAAATGAACATGATCATTTTCCTGCCACTGAGATACAGGTATTCTTATTTTTTTTCAAATTTTTATTTAAATTCTGGTTAGTTAACATACAGTGCAATATTGGTTTCAAAAGTAGAATTGAGTGATGGGTCCATCCCTTACATACAACACTCCGTGCTCATCACAGGTGCTCTCCTTAATACCTATCACCCATCTAGCCCATCCTCTGCCTACCCTCCTCTATCAACCCCCAGTTTGTTCTCTAACCTTAAAAATCTCTTATGGTTTCTCTCTCTCTCTCTCTCTCTCTCTCTCTCTCTCTCTCTCCCCCCCCATATGTTCATGTTTTGTTTCTTAAAATTCCACATATGAGGGAATCATATGGTATTTGTCTTTCTCTGACTTATTTCACATAGCATAATACACTCTAGCTTCATCCACAGCACTGCAAATGGCAAGATTTCAATCTTTTTAATTGCTGAGTAATATTCCATTGTATACATGTACCACATATTCTTGATCCATTCATCACTTGATGGATAGTTGAACTCTTTCCATAGTTTGACTACTATTGATAATGCTGTTATAAACATCGGGTGCATGTACTCCTTTGAAGCTGAATTTCTGTATCTTTTGGAAAAGTATTTAGTAGTAAAATTGCTAGATCATAGGGTAGTTTAATTTTGACTTTTTGAGGAACTTCCATACTGTTTTCTAGAGTGGCTACACCAGTTTGCATTCCCACCAACGGTGCAAGGGGGTATTCTTGTTTTTTAGTGGACTTTATTTTTTAAAGTTTAAGGCTCACCACAAAATTGAGTGTAAGGTACAGATATTTACCATTTACCCCCTGCACCCACTAAGTCATAGCCTCCCTCATTATCAATATCCTCCACCAAATTGGTACCTTTTTTTTTTTTTTACAATTGATGAACTTCCTTTGACACATCAGTATCAACCATATAGTTAATGTGATAGTTTACATTAGGGTTCACTTTTGGTGGTGTACATTCTTTGATCGTTGACAAGTGTTTAAGATATATGCCATTATGGTCATATGGGGGATAGTTTCACTGTTTTAAAAATCCTCTGTGCTCCTCTTTGCCTCCCCATTAACCTCTGAGAACCACTGATGTTTAACTGTCTCCATAGTTTTGCCTTTTCTGGAATGTCACAGAGTAGAACATTCACAGTGTGTAGCCTTTTTTCTTTTTAGTAATATGCATTTATGGTTCATCCATGTGTTTTCATGGTTTGAGAACTCATTTTTTTTTAGCGCTGAGTAATATTCTGTATTCTGGATGTGCACAGTTTATTTATTCATTCACCTACTGAAGGGCATCTTGGGTGCTTCCAATTTTTAGCAATTATGAATAAAGCTGCTATAAACATCTGTGTACAGGTTTTTATACAAACGTAAGTTATCAGCCTATTTTGGGTAAATACTAAGGAGTGAGATTGCTAGACCATATTGTAAAACTATGCTATGTAAGAAAACACCAAATTGTCTTCCAAAGAGGCTGTACCAGTTTTCATCACCACCAGAAATGCATGAAATATCCTATTGCCCCACATCCTTGCCAGTATTTGTCATTGTCAGTGTTTTGGCATTTCACCATTCTTAAAGGTATATAGTATAATCTCACTCGTTTTAATTTACAGTTTCCTAATGATTTGAACATTTTTCATATGCTTATTTGCCAACTACATATCTGCTTGGTGGCTGTCTGTTCAGTTTTTATGCCCATTTCTTAATTGGGTTGTTTACTTTCTTATCGTTCTTGTTTCTCGCTGTTATTGTTTTAAAAATTCTTTTACAGTTTGAATAACAGTTATTTATAAGATATGTATTTTGTAAATAATTTCTCCAACTCTGTGGCTGGTCTTCTCATTCTCTTAACAGTGTCTTTTACAGAACAGAAGTTTTTAATTTTATTGATTTCCAGCTCATCAATGATTTATCTCGTGGATTGTTCCTTTAGTGTTTTATCTAAAACGTCTTCATAATATCCAAGTCCTCTAGATTCACTCCCATTTTATCTCCTAGGAGTTTTATAGTTTTGTAACATTTTACATTTAGGTATATGATCCACTTTGAGTTCACTTTTATGAAGGAGGTAAGGTCTGTGTATGTGCGTGTGTGTGTGTATATATATACACACATATTTTTTATATGTAGGTATCCACTTGTTCCAGCATTGTTTCTTAAAAAGACTATCTTTTTTTTTCATTGTATTGCTTTTTCTCCTTTGTCAAAGACCATTTAACTATATTTATGTGGCTCTATTTAGAGACTCTCTGTTCTGTTCCATTGATCTATTGATCTATTCTTTCACCAATATCACACTCTCTTAATCACAGTACCTTTATAGTAAGTCTTGAAGTCTGGTTGAATCAGTCATCTGATTCTTATTCTTCTTTAATATTTGTTGGGTATTCTAGATCTTTTACCTCTCTATATAAACTTTAGAATCAGTTTGTCAATATCTATTTACAAAATAATTTGCCAGAATCTTGATTGAGAGTACATTGAATCTGTAAGTCAAGTTGTGAAGAACTGAAAACTTGACCATATTTAGTTTTCTTATCTATAAACATGGAATATCTCTTCATTTATCTAGTTTTTCCTGGATTTCTTTTTATCAGAGTTCTGTAGCTTTTCTCATATAAATCTTATATATATTCTGTTAAATTTATATCTAAATATGGAATTGTATTTTTAATTTCACATTCAATTCATTCATTGTTGGTATATAGACTGGAGACTTTACATGGGAGGAAACAAAAGAACACATAATTCCGAAAGACTATGATTTTAATGGCTCAAGGAATATCTGGTGTCAGTGTCCTCCAGCCAAAGACCACCATAAACACGCCTATAGTTAAATAAATTGAATTTATGCTCACTGCAATAAAAGAGAATGTACTCTATGGGGACAATGTGGCATGGCATTAAGAGGACATCAGCAGACTTACCATAGGATTTGGACTTGTATGAAGTGATTTTGGAGAGAGTTTAGGAAGCAATGCTTTACTCTAGATTGGATGCTGTTAGAAGGAGGAATATTAATTTGCTTGCATATGTATTAGTAAATCTTGACTATAAAGCAGTAGAAATGAAGTAAGTCTCCAGCTATAATTGGCAAAGAAAAGATTTTTCATATCAGCCAGGATAGTGGAAGGTTTGATCATTTTTCTAGTTTGGAAGCATTTTTGTCTCTGTTTATATGAGGTTGCAGAAGCTCTTGTTTTTGTCTTGATTCTTCATTGTCCTAGGATATTTTGTGAAACTGTTTGTATTCAAGAGAACACCAAGGCCAAGCTGATCATGCCTGGCAGATCATAGCTGTTCAGCTGTTCAGGCTGTTCAGGCCACTTTTCTTTTTCTCACCAGTGACATATTGTCACTGTGACAGATAAGCTCTCTCCCACCTTGGCAATCTCACCAGCCCATCAATACTCCCTAATAATAATTGATAATACCTGGTACCTAATGCCCATCACACTTTCTACAAGTGAAAAATAAACAAAAGTAATATGTGTACTTTCTCAGGGATTTTGAAAGAGAAATGAATAAGCATAAGTCTCCCAAGACACCTAGAGAAGAACAAAAGATGAGGCTGTGTGATGGCCAATGAAAGAACGTTCTGTGAGTATAGGAGTGGTGCAGGAAGATGCTATAGAGAGGTCAGGATTTGGACTAGTCTTCAAAAATGAATTTAATTTGGAGAGGAAAATAAAGCAGTGGACCGTTAAAGAGCCACACTAACCATGAAGAGGATGATCTGTGGCCTTGCCTTGTTAACTACTATAACATGGGACAGACAGGAGGAGCAGCAGCCAGGACAAGATTCACCTTTAGGGCTGGACAAGCATGGAGATGGAGAATAGATAGAGGCTGAAGAAGAAGAAATTGGCTCTAGCATTGGGCCAAACCCAGCCCCAAAATCTCACTGTGGTCCCAAATAACATCACGGCAGACAAAAATAACTATCTAAGCACATTGTTGTCACCAAGAAGTCTCCCGTTGAAACACTGGCTCACCTTGACAAATAAAAAGCTTGGAGAAATAGAATACAGGACAAGACAGAGATTCTATTACTAGGATCCTAAGGTGAGTACTGGTTCTTGGGAACCAAGAGGCTTGGGAAGCTCTAAGGATAGCTCGATTATACCAGTGAGGCTTGAGCTCCTTACAACATCCCTCTCACCTAAAGTTTGGATCAATTCTAGAGCCCAGGATGGAGTTGAATTACAGGTAAGGGTATAAGAAATGAAGGGCTGGAAATACTAGGGCCCAGGGCAAGTCTGAAGTTTTCATCTCAATTCTGCTATTTACTAGCTGAACATCCTTGGATAAACAAATTACTCCTCTAAACCTTAGTTTTCTCATCTGTGAAGTCGGAATCATGTTAACCATACTATACATTGTTGTGAAAATTAAATACCATAATGTTCATAAAGCATTTTACCCAGTATCTGGCCTGAGTAAAATTTAGCCATCGTAACCGTCATCATTATCATCATCATCATCATCATCATCATCATCATCATCATCTTGTTTCATTATTGGCTGCATCATTATCATCAAAAAGAGGAGCATGCTCTAAGGTAGAGGTCCTCAAATTATGGCCCCCAGGCCAAATCCAGCACCCCCGCCATGCTCTCATGAATAAAGTTCTATTGGAACACAGCCACACTTATTCATTTAGGTACTGCCTATGGCTGTTTCTCCTACAATGGCAGTTGAGTAGTTGTGATAAAGACCTCAAGACCAGCAAAGCTGAAAATATTTGCTATCTGCTCCTCTACAAAAAAAGTTAGCTGACTTCTACTCTATGGCAAGAAAAAAAGTCAAATGACCATGGCTGTGTTGGAAGCTCTAAGGACTCCCATGTGAAAAAAGCACACGGATAGTATAGAAAGTAGTAAGAAAAAACTGAACAGGTAAAATGAGGTACACATATTTTTTAAATAGTCTTAAAATTTAAGAATTAAATTTGTATGCCATATTCCAGTCATCTCACATCAATGAAACTCTCTCTCTAGGACCAGGTACATAATTTGGGGAACCCAATGCAAAATGAAAACACAGGGTGCTTTGATCAAAACAGATTGAGGAATTCAAACTGATAACAGCAGAGCATTAAAGCAAGCAGAGTCTTTCTGCACAGCTCTCTTTCTCATGTAAGCATGCATACATACACGCACACACACATGCTTACACACTACACTCACAAATACACTTATAACTGAACAGCAATGTACAGGCAGTCACTAGCAAACTTAGATGTGGGTTTTCTTTCTTTCTGCCTAACAGAGCGTTTTCTCCTATAAATGATTTATCTACGCCCACCTCAACCTCCTCCTCCTCCAATTTTGATGCAGCAGTAAGAGCAGTTTCCCTCTGTCTGACTCCCTCTTCATTTTTGCATGACACATCCATATTATCGCACAGATTTCTCTTTTTCCATTCATTATAGCATGCTATGCCCAAAATAATCTAGTCTGCTTTCACAGTGGCTCCAGGTTCACCACGCCAGGATAAAAGCCACTGTTGTCCAGGCTGGATCTTACTTGGCTTTGGATCATGTGGAGTGTATAAAGTTATACAGTTAAAGCGTTGGTGGAATGACATGCACAAGAACAGCCATAGGGCAGCTAAGCTGATCTGAGCTTCCTTCACAGAAAAAAGAATGTGCAAGGGGCTGAATACGAGAATTGTCTGTTAAACTGAAATTCGTGAATTATTTGGTTTTCTCAAAAAGGAAAAAAACCCCACAAAAACAAAAAGATAGATAGCCTGTATTTTGGTTTTAATGCTCCTTTGACAGGCAATGGAGTGGAAAACACATATAAAAATAAGTCAGCTACAGTGTGGAAAATACTCATAGATAGGTACAAGAAGATTTCTAATGTTATTGTACTCTTTTTTAAGTCTTGCAAAGGCTGTAAATGCTTTGAGGATCAGGAGTATGAGGGTGCAGATGTCAATAGGCTGATTCCAGGTGTGATAACAGATCCCCATGTCCCATAGTGAGGTAAGTCCTTCCACTGGGGTCTGGATGACTGATCACCCTCAAGGATGTCTGTGACTCATTAGTGTGGGTTGATTTTCCAAAGAAGGAGCACCCATAGGGGATCCATATTTGCCAGGCATTAGTCAGATTCCTCCAGGATTTGACAAGGTGACAGATTACTGATAAATTAATTTGTGCGAAGGTGGTAATGGCTGATAATAGGCTCTCTGGTTACTCTCAGATAACATCTATACTTAAATGGGGCCAGGTTCTTCAGAGTCTGATGGCCACAATCCATCCTGTCTTTACGCCAGTCTGTTTCTCCGTTACTGGAGCATGTCCTCTGTTTTCAGTCTTCCATGCTATGCGCTGGCAGTTCCCTCTGCCTGGGTGCCTTTGCCGAGCAAGCTCAAATTCTTCCATCAATGATCAAGTGAAAATAATAGCAACAAATGCTTGGTACTATATGCTAAGACAGTGATTCTCAAAGAGTTATCCTGGGACCAGTGGTATTGGATCACTGGAGAAATTGTGAGAAATGCAAATTCTCAGGCCCACCCCAGATCTATTGACTCAGAAACTTGGGGTGAAATCCAGAAGCCAGTTTATAACCAGGCTTCCAGGGGATTGACACACACGAAAGCTCAAAACAAGTATTCTAAGCATTTGTCCTACATGTGCTGATTTAATTTTCACAAAACCCTCTAAGGTAGGTACTAAGATTGCCTCCAATTTACAGATGAGGAAACTGAGGCACAGAAAGTTTAAGCAACTTGACAGAGGTCATAAACTGGTGAGTGGTAGAGCTGGGCTTTGAATCCAGACAATCTGACTCAAGAATATGGTTCCTCTACTTTTCAATATGTTGCCCTTTGGATCAATGCTTCTGCAAGGCCTCCTATGATTTCAATCTTCCAAATCTCACCAGACAACATCAGTGGTACTCACATTGCTTTCTTTTCTTGTGATACTTATGATTTTCTTGTCATTTTATCCCCAGTACCTAATATCTATGTTGCAATGAGCAAATTTTGGTATATGATAAAGGAATGAATAATTGAATGAATTGATCAGTGAAACAATAAATGTCTTGACTCAGCTTTAACTTGACCAGTATTTTCCAGAGAGCTTAAAAAAAAAGAAAAGAAAAGAAACCTTTCCAGCGTCTTGTCCCTAACCTACTTAATCAGTCTCTAGGAGCGGAACCTGGAAACCTGAATTTTAAAGAGCCAAACCCAAAAAACTTGGGTTTAAGAAAAAGTTGTTCCCAACAAACTGATTTTGTACAGATAGACCTCCTGCCTTAATTGGCACCAATAATTTTAGGTAGTTTGGTAAGAGCAAGCTGAGGACATGAATGGGGAAAAGGGGACTCTGGGCCCTTAAATTCTATCCCATGGTGAGTTGCTAACATGGTAGCCAACCCTTCCTGGAAGAAAGCCTAAACATGCTTCAGATTTTAGGCACATGATGTGATATTCCTTGAACAAGATCATATAAAAAACACCTGCATTTGGTACCACTGAGCTGTACATGGTAAGGTCTTTTTTTTAACCCCCAGAATAGGCAGTCCTCAGCATATATATATGTGTATATATATATAGGTCATATTCCAAAAATGTATTTGTAAGTTGAGTTGTTTGGAACTCAAAAACACTTTCCCACAGAAGTAATATTAGAAAAAGGGCTCCATTCCTCTGCCAAAATACAAAACCTGATTTAGAACGCTCTGTCTGAAATAGCAGTTCAGATGGGCTACACGGACGTCCGTGGGAATTATGGCTGGGACCCAACCAACTAGGAACTGGGGATTATGGGAGCACGGTGACTTCTGGGTGACACTGGGCTGTGACAGTATCAGAGACATGCCTTGGTTCTTCTCCTTCCTTCAACACACTCACACACACACACACACACACGCACACACATGCACACACATGCACACACAGAGTTTGGTGGCTACTAGTCACCTGATAGAAAAACAAAGTTATCACTCAAGGAAGACTACTTGGGATCCAATGAGAGCACTTATGCAGTCAGGAGCTGCCCCAGACCTGAGCTCAGAGCTCTCCAGATCAAGTACACACGGTCAACAGTGCTTGTACTAACCTTTGATATCTCCTTACCTGCATTTTGGAAATACTATAAAACCTGTAGTTTCAACTTCAAGCAACTGCAACACCTCCCCTATCATACCTAGAGTAATAGTTTGGGGGTAAATATGGATAAGTGCCATAAATAAAACAGGGACTGAAAAGTAGAAAAGAGAATCAAATTTCAAGCTTTTCATCAGTCTATAATTAAATAGCTATGTGTCAAGCTGAGTTCTCTGGGCCTCAGTTTCCTCATTTGTAAAATGTTGGGGGGAAGGGGAGTGGTTTATACAATCTATAAGATCTTTGTAGATCTAATATTCCAGAATTTAATAAGAATGGTTTCCTCTACTTCCTTGTGAAAAGATTTACCAGTCTGCCAACTGTTCTACATTTTCCATACTTGGCAATGAAATACTGCAAGCTCATCTCATCTCAGGCCCAAAGATGTATGAAAAGGAACCAAGACTGCGAAGTTACAGTTTCATTTCACTCATATTAAATTAAAGTTACTTCATTTAATTCTCACTTGCCCACAGCCAAACTTCACTTGGGTGATAATAGTTCCTTGCGTTTAAGCCCTATACTCAGTAAGACATTTCTCAACACAATTGTATCAAAGTGGTAGAGTAATAATAATTTATCAGAATTTTCACATGCAAGGTAAAAAGAGGGAAAGAATTTAAAAATTCAAGGGAATTTGAAGTAATTTCAGGAAAAAAAACTTTAAAAGGAATCAATACTCTTAATTTTAACACGCACCATCATAGACTGGAATTTTTTTTTGCATAAATCTTTTTAAATTTATTTTTTTACTCTTTTTTTCATTTAAATTCAATTAATTAACATATAGTGTATTATTAGTTTCAGAGGTAAAGTTCAGTGATTCATCAGCATGCACCCAGTGCTCATGATATCACATGCCCTCCTTAATGTCCATCACCCAGTTACCCCTGGCCCCCACCCCTCCAGCCCACAGCAACCCTCAGTTTGTTTCCTATGATTAAGAATCTCTTATGCTTGGTCTCCCTCTTTGATTTCTCATAGACTAGAATTTAAATCAGAAAAAATATATTGTTTCTTTGAAAGAATGTCCCTTTCCCAGAGGGAGTATTACCTAGAGAGGGGAAAATGAGGAAGTATGGTACCGTCAACCAATTCTGGTTTAGGATTGGTGACATCTGATAGAATCTGAGCTCAGGAACCATGTCAGATGTAGGGATAGGGTGCCCCTATGATAGGCTAAGGAAATGCCTAAAGTTGGTATTAGGAACTTCAAGAATATCCAATTCGTTTCCATTGCCATATATCTTTAATGAGATTCAGTTCTCTGAACAGGATAAGAAGAGAAACTTCTACTTTCATTCCCCAAAAACAAACACACAACAACAACAACAAAACAAAACAAATGCAAAAATTATCCTAGTGATACACAACAAAAATTTTCTGACTTCCAACATCTTCCTAGCCAGCTATGTAAGAATACTGGGGAATTTTGGGGGGCAGGGTGAACAAACAAGTCTGGTTCTAGAACCTCTGGAATTTCAAATCTCAGAACCAGTGTTTGAATCTAAATAATAACATTTTATAGGCCTTCTACTGTGTGTCAGACACCATGCTGAGTGTTTTATATGCATTATTTAATTCAAACCCTAGGGGAAAAAAAAAAAACCCTATGACAACCTAGTGAAGTATGTGCTATTTCACTTAGTTTGTAAGCACTTATATTCCAGTTCACAGAAGAAAAGAAAATGGAAAGAGGATAAGCAAATGGCCCAGAAAAAAGAGAGGATTGCATGTACCATCAATCCCAGTCATTCACTAGCCCAGGTCTATATGAGCCTGAGATTAGAATCTTTTTGTTTTGTTTTGTTTTGTTTTGTTTTGTTTTGTTTTTTGAGATTAGAATCTTTGCTCCACCATGTCCTATGACTTCGAGGAAGTTACTCAATTTCCTTACATATAAAATCGAAACAGTTATAGTGCCCACCTGTCAGGCTTGCTTTAAGGTTTCCAATGAGAACACAACACGTTAGCACGGCACCTGCCAGCTGGTAATACTCAATGACTATTAGTCAATATTTTTACCTAGTCCAGAGACTCCCTCTGTTTCCACATACCAGAAGCCTATCTATATCTGAGTAGAACACAAGGATCATATGATGCCCAAGTCCAAAATCAGAAAGCTAAAATCAATTCATTCTTATTCTCTAAAAAGAAGCCTTGAGTCTCAAAGTGTGGTCCCTGGACCAGAAGCTATGTCATTACCTAGGAGTTGGTTAGAAATACAGAATGTCAGGGCTCTCCTCAGATTGTATATTTTAACCAGATCCCCCAGTGACTTATCTGCACACTGAATTTGAGAATCTCTGCTCTCAGGCACACACCGAATAGCAGTTTTTCCTGACCCTCCAATGATGTATGCCTGGAGATTCCTTAGCCCTCACATCTCAGGAGAAAGGCAGCACTTGTGGTGTCCACAATATGTCAGGCTGTTAGGTTTCTATCTGCCTTCGCTAATCTCCTCTCATTAGCTCAGAATGTCCTTTGTCTGATAATCCATCTCATGAAAATCATTCTTCAAGTCTCGACTCAGGTATCATGGAAACTCTTTCTGTCCACCCTCTTCCTATTCCAAGAGAGAATTCACCACTCCCAACTTTGTTTCTCCACTAAAGATCAGATTGATACTGCTGGATCTTCTTTGACTGCAAACCATGATAAGAAACATATTCTATAGACACACCTGAACACACACACACACACACACACACACACACACACACACACACAACCTGCATATTGCTGAAATGAAAGGTTTAGGAAAGAATACCTTTATTTACCATGTGCAACGAACTCAGATATTTTCAACATGACTGTTCTATTTCATGTGTTGGCGTGCTATACGGGTCATAAGCAACAATTTGAAAAATCCTGTGCATAGCTACTTCCTCCAGAGGAACTGAAATACTTGGTGATTTAGTCTCATGTCTATCACCTCTTCTAAATAAAGAGGATGCTGTCCCATATCTGACATATGCAGGGACTCAATCATGTTTGTTGAATCGATAGTGATCGTGTGCATGAATCTTGTCATGATCTGGTTTTGTAGCCAGCTGCTATACCACTCCTTAAGGCCTTGGTCCCACTGCCCTAATTAATAGAAAAAAATATACAGCCTCGTTTGTCAACCTTAACCTGCACAATGAGTTTCTATGCTCCCCATAGGAACTTGCAAATGAAAAGTGATTTTATGAACTCTTGTGTTGAATAAGAAGAAAGAGAAAAATTGTGAGTTTAAGGAACAGTCACTTGGGTTTCCATTTTTTTTAGATTTTTCCCCCCATTTATGATGTCTCCCCATTGTAAGTTAAATGGAGCTTGAGTCGCTGTAACTAAGACACATTTAGAACATTCTGTTTCCGGCCAATGCCAGCCTGCCATTTGAGCCTCTCCACGGGACTCAGCCAGTTCACCTCCATTCTTTCTTTCAACACCTCTGCCCTTCCAGCACTATGGCCCTTGGGCAGTGGTTTATGATGGTGAAAAATGATGACCAACCACATTCATTTATCATTTATATCCCAGGCTTGGCCATGACACCCTGGTGCATAAGACAGAAAGGGAGTTTCAGACTCCGTGTCAGGTCCTTCAGTTCTGTTTTCGAAAATCACAGGGCCCCGGCATGCTGCTCCTTTTTCATTCACAAGAGATGGATGGGAAAAAAAATCAAAGAAGGAATAGCAACTTTTTCAGTCTCACCTCTCGCTACAAGATCGTAAAACAAGCCTGCCTAGCCATTCGTTCACATCTTTGCAGCTTATTCTCAAATATTACATTTATATGTAACTAGAGAGTATGACTGTCTGGGTTTTAGTCATGGCTCTTAGTAGCTAAGTGACATGATGTCCCCTGCTTTAGTTTCCTATCCGTAAAATGGACTTAATAACGATGCCTACCTTACGGAGCTTTTGTAAGGAAAACAGAAGATTGTATGTATAAACTCCTAGAACCTTACCCAGCACATAGTAAAAGCTTAGTAAATGCTGGCTATTTTCACAATTATTATTACACACAGAAACTGTAAGTACATACAGTATTTCTTTCCTATCACATTTAGATATTCAAAGTAATAAAAGGTCTTGAGATAAGTGATAAAAGATCTTCAGAATAAAATGCTACTTGTACTAAGCGTAATGTGATATCCTAGATTGGATCCTATACCTGAAAAGGACAATACTGGAAACTAGTGACATCTGAATAAAGTAGAAAGTTTAGTTTAATTAATTAATTAAAAAAAAGATTTTACTTATTTATCCTTATAGCTTGTTGTTTCATTTACTCATTCTTTTATTCATCATTTATTCAATGAATGCTTTAAAGTAGCTACTATTTCTTAATCAAGTTGGGGAGAATAGTTAATATAAGCATCCACTTATGACTTATCATGATTAATATTAAGTATAAAACCAAGTACAGATAAAGGGGATTAAGAGTACACTTATCTTGATGAGCACCGAGAAATGTACAGAATTGTTGAATCATTATGTTGTACAACCGAAACTAATATAACACTGTATGTTAATTATACTTGGGTTAAATAAAGTATAATGGCATCTCAACAGCTATGACTTCCTGAGACGCTGTATATGTGATTTTATCTTCTTAACTGTTTTTCAGGATACACATTATTATTTCCAAGATAATGCTGAAGGACACTACATTTCAGAGACATCAAAGCAATATTCCACAGGGTTATACAGCTAGTCAAGTTTGAACCTGGGTCATTGAGACTCTCAACACTGAAATTTTCCACAGCATGAAAGTGGTGAGTACAGCAAAAAGAGAGTAGTTTTTGGATCAAGTCCTGTTGGAAATATTGAGATTGGAGTGAGAGTTATGAAAGGGAGTGAAGCTCAGGAGGGATATAACCCACTACAGGATCGGAGGTGGGGATAAGAAAGATGTGTGGATGACAGGATTGAAAGGCATCCAAGAGCAGAAGAGCGATGTTGGGAAGGGAGCCCATGAGGAAGGTTGGCCAAGGCCAAGATAGCTAGAGTTAACTGAGGTGATCACAAGTTGTTGTCGGTTATGTAGAGAGAACGAGGTTGAGAGAAGAAAGCAAGCAAGGTGGAAGGATATGCACCAGAGAAGCCATACCAAAGAGAGTCCAAAGACATGAATCCTTTGATGGAAATAGATTGGTTTCCAACACTTAATAAGCAGACTTCTCATAAAATTCTGTATTTACAGTGTCTCCTGAGGAAAAGAAAATCATACTATCATGTTCTGGGTTTTTTACAGCCCTCATCTCTAGAGAGTAATAGGTAACCCAAGCTGAGTAATAGCTACCATCTTTAGCCAGCAGGAGGCACACCCATACTCTACTGTTTCACTCTCCGCCTGTTTCACAAATTTACAATATTGGCCTGAACCCTGTTGGCATTTTACTTTGCTACCCTTGATAGTCACCAAAGTGTTAGCTACAGATATCTATGGATAGTGGGATGGTTCCTGATTTTTTTTTTAAATCAACAAATTACCTAACTGTATTTTCTAAATTTCCTTAATTATTGTGCATTGTTTTTATAATAAAAGAAAATGTAAATGTTTTTTTAAAACTATCAATTCCACAAATATTGAGGGAGGAGCTGTGGCTTGGCAGGAGTCCCTGTGAGAAGATCCAAGGGTTTTATTGAAGTCATGCTCAATGTGAGCCAAGTTCATGACACAGCAGCTAGAAAACAAAACAAAACAAAACAAAACAAAACCCTAACAGATTATTGGAAGCTGTGGCCTCATGGTGGTGCTCTGCATGGGTCAGGCCTCATTGGGAGTATAAGACACATTTTACTGGAGAAATGATAAACTAGAAAGTGTTTGCTGCTGGGAAACCAAGAAAGAAGGAGTCTAGAAGTCAAATCATGTGACGAGCGGTTAGGAGAAAATAGAAATTTTTAGCTTGAGTTTCTGTAGAAAAATCAAAAAGACATGTGATTGCTGTCTTCAGGATTTGGAAAGATGAAATGTGGTCAAAACAATGTTTATTCACCATCGGTGTAGAGAAGGCAGGGAAAGCACCAGAAAGAATGATAGAAAAGGGATTCTACTTTACCATGAAAACAGAGATTTTTAAATACAGATTTATGCAAAGGGCAGGTGTCTTGAAATCTTCAGGCAGAGACCACGCGGCAGCCTATTTTAGGTGAAACTTTGGTAGACATGACCTCAATGCACCCTTCAGATCCAGAGTCCCACTCTTCCTCTGACCAGTCTGCTCACAACTGTCCCAGTGCAGACCACTGGGATGGCGGCAAGAAGAGGTGATGTTAGCCAACCTTCAGGGAAACAAGAAGCAGGATTGTCAATGGCTAATCTACCTCTGTTTCTCCAAAGCAATCATCTTTTGTGAGGTGGAACAGAATGTATTTTCTGGAATGCAAAATAAGCACAAGGTATACCAGCTATATCTGTGTCAAAACATAGAAATATCCTATACACGCCTATGGGAGAAGGGCTCAGAGAGTCAATAATTAGAAAGTATAGTGTCAGTACTGCCAGAAAGACAATAGTCTTAGGTTTAGACAGCACTTGGCATTTGCTTCGATGGTCAGAATTCTCATTTCATTTCCTTATTTACCCCAAACCCTGAAGCCTTATATTTTTAAGATGTTGAGTCCTGTAGCACAGCAGTCTCTCCTCACTTCAGCACAGATCTCAGGGGTTGCTTGAAGGATAATCAATGCATTTTCCTTTAAATGGAAGGAAGTGGGATCCCTGGGTGGCGCAGTGGTTTGGCACCTGCCTTTGGCCCAGGGCGCGATCCTGGAGACCTGGGATCGAATCCCACGTCGGGCTCCCGGTGCATGGAGCCTGCTTCTCCCTCTGCCTGTGTCTCTGCCTCTCTCTCTCTCTCTCTCTCTCTCTCTCTGTGACTATCATAAATAAATAAGAATTAAAAAAATGAAAATAAATGGAAGGAAGTGGGTCATATCTGAAAGGTCCCTGCTAGCAATCCTAGCCTAAGCAATTTTCTGGTGAAACACTGAACAAATAAAAAATATTCTAAATCTTAGTGCCAGGACAATGAGATGAGTATTGCCATGAGGAAGTTCACCACAGGAACAAACACCTAAACCTACAGATTCAAGGAATTTGAGAGTCAGCTGCTAAGGGAGAGTGGTCAGTTAAGTTTGCAGGGGAGCAGTGCTGTACTTAGAGATTCATTACCAAGAGGTTCTTACCTAGAGGTCTCCTATGACACACCCTCCTCCTAAGTATGAAAGGCTGGTAGGGAAGCCTTTGGGAACACTTGGAGCTGGGTTCAGAAATTGAGATGGCTGCCATGCTTAGTTATTCTCCCTCTTTCCTTCACTATCCATCCCTGATCTTTTCTTCCTGGCTCTGTGCTCTGGCTGCATTCCAAACTGTCTGGTTCCTAGTTTCCAGTGGGAACTACTGGGAAGAAGATTGGGGTGTAGGAGAAATAAGTCAATGGGTCCCGCCTCCATCCCATGCTCTCTCTCCACTTTGCATTTTTGGCAGTGGTGTCCCTCCATTGCTACTGCTGCTGTCAGTTGGCTTCTCTTCTCGGGATCCAGGGCCTGACCCTCAGACCTCAAAGTGGTTCTGTCGTGCCTGGATTCCCAGGGCCTCAGTGGCCCTATTAGTCTCTAATCCTCTGAACTTGACTTTGTTTCCTACCAGAGCGTAGTTGGTACAGCTGTTTCCAGGCTGTGTGACCTTAATTATTTTGAGTCTCACCTGCCTCATTTGTG
Source organism: Vulpes vulpes (assembly GCF_048418805.1). Classification (NCBI taxonomy): domain Eukaryota; kingdom Metazoa; phylum Chordata; class Mammalia; order Carnivora; family Canidae; genus Vulpes; species Vulpes vulpes. The sequence goes on from NC_132780.1 coordinate 143,542,809, forward strand.
AAATTAAGATCAAACCTGTTAAATATCAGAAAGAGGGACAGAACATAAAGACTCCTAACTCTGGGAAACGAACTAGGGGTGGTGGAAGGGGAGGAGAGTGGGGGGTGGGGGTGAATGGGTGACGGGCACTGAGGGGGGCACTTGACGGGATGAGCACTGGGTGTTATTCTGTATGTTGGCAAATTGAACACCAATAAAAAATAAATTTATTATTAAAAAAAAAGATCAAACCTGTTATGATCATTTGTTGCCTGAGTTTCTGCTTTTTCTCTTATTCACTATCCTAAATATTGGAGGGATAAACACTTCTTCCACAGTGATGTTTGAGCATTTAGCCAAGACCAGCCAATAAGAGCATAACAATGATTAGAGCTATGATCACATGATTCAACTGGGGCCAATGAGATACTGGCTAAGCTTTGGGCCTATGGGAATTCTTTTTTGCCCTAGACTTGGAGCTGAACAGATATAAGAATGGAGCTCTTGGAGATCATGACATAGAGTAGCCACAAAGAAAGAAAGCAGAACCAAAAAATAAAGAGAAAACATGTCAAAGAGCTTGTCTAGATTCCTGGATATAGTCAGCACTCCATAAACTGGGCTTTTTAGTGTTAAGCCAACAAATTCTCTCTTTTTGCTTAAAATAATTGAAATTGGATTTTGTGTCATTTTCCACAAAAGGTCCTGATATCAAAATACATATTTTGTAGAGTTTCAGTGAGAATTCAATTCTAGCAAAGGGTTCATTATCAATTTTTCAGAGGCATAGAAACCTTATCTGCTGTAAGAAACAACTGTATCCCAGAGGTTTCAAGTTAAAAAAAAAAAAAAAGTCTTGGAGCCTTGAAGGGCAAGGGTTGAATAATGTTCTCTAAGAGACAACAGTCATGATCGATCTCCTGTGGTGGCTTCGATTTTAATCTCAGATCTGGAATTGTGAACTGTAATCTGACCTGAGATTCCATAATCACCAGACCAGGATGCTATAGGCAGGATTAATATGCTTGATGGGGGAATGGCCCCAAATAACCTCTAAGTACTATATCATTTCTTGAATGCCCAGGTGAAAGGTGAGGGTAGCATGTTATTTGCAGTAGCATCTCTCTCAGTGGTGTCACTGACAGTAACAGATGATTTGAGAAAGGTCTCACTAGTGCTTTGAAGACCAAATCTCTTTCCCATCAGATCATTCTCTCCCTTATTCTCCTGGTTCATTTCCTAAGTGCTTCCACTACAGCATTGTAGGAGCTTTTTTCATGTTCTTAAACAGAAATGAGAGTCTGAGGAGAGCAAGGGCAGGGCACACTCATCTTTATATCATTTTCTTTACTAATTCATTCATTCAGTGATTCATTCAAAAAGTATTTATTTACTACCCACTACCTACCAAGGATTCTGACAGACACTGGAGCTACAAAGAAAAAATTTCAATTGTGTGATACAGGCTTTGCCCTCAGAAAACATTTTCAGAATTGAATTGATTTAAATTGGAGGGGAGGGTTTTGTTTTTAAAAGGTTGAACTCCTGGTTTTATGCAGGTACGCAAGTGAGGGTGCTCCCAAGGCAGCCAGAGACTTCAGATCAGAGGAATGAGTCTAATTTTCAAAGCTGATTCTGGATTCCACACAGGACATTTGGAATCCAAGAGTGAGAAGGAGATCTCGGAATCAGAGTTCAGATGAAGGGGGAAAGAAAACCATCTTGCAGGTTCAGGGGCACAGAGAATAGATCACAGCGTATGTAGCATCACTGAAGTATGGGAGAGGGGACAAGTGTGTCTCAGAAATTGTTCATATGATTGGATTTTGGATTTCTTGCCCTTTACCTGCCTCACACCTCCCACTTCAGCTGAAAATTTCCCTTCTCCTATATACCAGGGTACAGAACATGCAGGCGGAGTTTCCAAAACTCCAGACTCCTGGATCATGGTTCAAGGGCTACTGTGACAAAAGGCTTTAATGGTTGGTATGAATATAAACCTGGGCTTCATCTCGACAGTTGGATAGTCAACCCATGGCCCTTCACATATTCGAAGTGTCAGACCCCCTGACCCCCAGCGAGCTTATGCACTGACAATCACTGACAGTTCTGCTCTTTTTTTTTTTTTTTTTTTTTTTTTTTTGCCTTTTAAAGTGTTCTTTAGGGGCAGCCCGGGGGGAGCTCAGCAGTTTAGCGCCACCTTCAGCCCAGGGTCTGATCCTGGAGACCCCGGGATCGAGTCCCACGTCAGGCTCCCTGCCTGAAGCCTGCTTCTCCCTCTGCCTGTGTCTCTGTCTCTGTCTCTGTCTCTCTCCCTTTCTCTCTCTCTGTGTCTCTCATAAATAAATAAAATAATTTTTAGAAAATTGTTCTTTATTTTATGTGATTTATCTTACATGGCTGGGTAGAAGGGTAGGGGATAGCACAGAAGTGGACAATGCAACCTACTTTTCCTAAGGTCGCTTCCCTGACACACACACATGCAGGGACAGTCCAGGACCTCTCTACCTACTCAATTCTCTTTTCATCTGGGGTTATCCACAGCATAGCATGGAGTTTTAAGCCTTGGAAAATCATAAAAAGAATAATAATTAATAATTGATGATGATGCTGATAGTACTAGCCCTTATTGGGTGCATAGTCTGTGTATGCTAGACTCTGTTATGAGCACTTTCCATGTGGTCTACACTAGAGCTCTATGAGGTACAACCAGAGGCAAATGAGGCTCCCAGAGGTTAATGACTTTGAGGCTATGGAATTGCTAAAGTAGCAGAATTAGATCTCATGCATCTGGCTCTTAAGCTGTGTATGGAGTCCAAATCCACACCATTGGTATTCCAACTGCCACTTCCTTCTGGCCACCCCATTAGCCCCCACAGATCATCAGCATCATGTTGTTTTTCCCAAGCAAACACCAAACCAGAGCACTTTCTCTGTGGCTGGATGACCATCCCTGTCTCACCTGGCAAGAACACATCTGCACTGGAGTTGGAATGAGATTCTTAAATAGCTGGAGGAACGTATTTGCTTTTGTCAGGTCATGGCTAAATTTGTAAAAGCATTCAAAGAACTAGCTCAAATCTCCTTGTTCTTGGAATAAAGTACAACCATTTATTTTTCTATAAATATCCATGAAATAAAAAACGAGGGAAAATAATTTAATATTTTATTTTATAAAACTAAGTAATTAAATTCCTCCTAAAAGAAGAACGTGGCTAGATTTATAAATGTCCTTAATACTATTTTTAGCACTTTAAAAGCTCTATACACAATCTCTTGACATTTCCTAATTCTACCATTTGAATATTTAGAGTAGAAAATTACATTTTTTCCTATGTTTTACTTCTCTTTATTGACTCATATGAAAGACATTTGATACTTCAAATTACCAAATATGCCTTTATTGGTTTAGTTGTTTTCAAATAACACTAGAACATCTTAAAATGTTCGTATAAATATTTAATTGCATAAAAATGTTCCTCATATTGTAAATAGAGAAAAACAAGTTTATAAGATTCTCTATGGTATGATTACATTTTTGTAAAAAGAGTTAAAATATGTATGAATACATAGATACAAAAAGAAAGAAACAAATTGAAAAAAATGTGTATCAGAATATTAACAGTAATTTTATCTGGGAATGTTATTATCTGAGCTTTGACAATTTGGAAGATTGCTACTTCTTTATTTTTCCTTATATCTATTTTCTGAATTTTCTGCACTATTTACAACAAGAAAAGAAACACATTATTCCTTTGATTAAGAACTAACATTTTAGCACCAGGCACTATTCTAGGTGCTTAATTTGTTGCAGTTCTCACATGAACTCTTTGAAGTGGACAGTGTTAATATTCTCACTTTACCTATGGGGTATCTGAGGCGGAGGGCAGTTGCATAGGGCCAGGCAGCTGGGCTTTAGACCTATGCTCTGCACCACTTCAGGATCTCGACTTACTGAAGCTGGAAGTCTTCCACTTAACCATGTGTGCTTTTATTATACAACCATAGGAAATGGTAACCCCTATGCCCTCTGTTTCATTTTTTCATTTAAAGTCTTTTGACTTGGAACCAGCCTTGACTTAATGTTGGTCAGGCAGTCCACTTATCCTTCCTGGATGTTTAGCTTGCAATATCTCTGAGAAGCAGAACACTCAGATATAAAAAGAAAACTAACATCACAGATCAGCAGATGCAGAGTTCCAAATGTAGGTGCTTCAGAGGTTAGAGGAGGGAAAGAAAGCACAAGGACGAAGGTCAGCACAACCTCACCATTCGAAGATATCCACTGGTGATGTTTTAGCATATTTATTTGCAGTCCTCTCTCTCCTAACTGATTTAATGTTGATCATGCAGTCTATTGCTATATATTTGGAATATTTAGCTTACAATTTCCCTAAGAAAGAATAATCCTCCCCCTTAGTGTTTCCTGTCTGATTATGTGTCCACCTACCTACAAATCAATATTTCTTTCCATCTATCCATTATCTGTTTTTATCTCTATCTGCCTACAAACATACTTGCATTTTAAATTTCTTTGGAAATAATTTCAAACTTATAAGAAAGTTATAAGAACATGGCACTCTCATAAAAACAAAATGAGATTATGTTATACGTTAGGTTTCGTAACCTGCTTTTTTATTTAATAAAATATCTATGGATATTTTTTACATTCATGATTTTTGCTTTTTGTACAACAATCTGAATGTTAATGGTATGATGGTATTTCATTATTTGGATTTAAAGCTAATTTGGTTTTTCAGCCCCATTCTGTTGTATATTTAATTGCTTCTGAATTTTTTTTTGCTATTACAAACAATAGTATAATGAACTAGCCTGATAATAAATCTTTTCATAACCTATGGTTTCGTTAAAACAGCTCCTAGAAATGGAATTTCTAAAACAGATTTGTTTATTATTGTAGATTTTAGTATATATTGCCGAATTTCCCCTTCAAAATTTTTAACCATGGATACTCACCAGCAGGCTTGAGAACACCTGGGTTTTTGTTGTTGTTGTTGTTGCATGTTGGGCATTGTAGTTTTTAAAGATGCTTCACCAGTTATGAATAAAGCTTCTATAATGCTATAAATATCTTTGTGCAGATTTTCTGAAGAGACTATCTTTGCTCAATTGTATTTCCATTGCTTCTTTGTCCAAGATTAGTTGACCATATTTGTGTGACCATGTTCTAGGCTCTCTATTCTGTCACATTGATCTATGTGTCTATTCTTTCCCTAATACCACACTGTCCTCTTTTCTATAGTTTTATATATGTTTTTTTTCTTATCCTTCAATATTGTGTTGATCATTATGGATCTTTGCCTCGCCATATAAACTTGAGAATCACTTTGCTCATATCTACAAAATAAGCAGGGATTTGGTTGAGAAGTGATATCTAGATTAAATAGAGAAGTGACATATTACTAATATTGAATATTTCTATTTTTAAGCATGGGATATCTCTCCATATATTTCCTTCTCCTTTGATTTCTTTCACCAGCGCTTTGTAGTTTTCCTCATATAAACCATGTTCATATTTGTCGGATTTACATCTAAATATTTCATTTTGGGGGGGTCTTAATGTAAATTGTATTTTCAATTTCAAATTCCACTTGTTCATTCCTGATATATAGGAAAGTGATGGACTTTTGTATATTAACCTTCAGTCCTACAACTATGCTGTAATTGCTTATTGGTTCCAGCAGTTTTTAAAATTGATTCAGATTTTCTACACATATGATCATGTCATCAGTGAACAAAGTTTTATTTCTTTCTTCCAAGTACCTATACTTTCTTTTCTGTTTCTTGTCTTATTGCATTAACTAGAGCTTCTAGTACAGTGTTGAAAAGAAGTGGTGAGAGGAAATATCCTTGCCTTGTACCTAATATAAGTGTGAAAACATGGAGTTACTCACCATTAAGTATGTTAGCTATAGGGGTTTGCATCCTTTACAAATTTTTAAAAACAAATTAAAAAGTTCCCATCTATTTCTAGTTTACTGAGAGTTTTTATCATGCAGGAACATTTGAGTTTTGTCAAATATTTTTCTGCATCTAGTGATATGATCCTTTATTTTTTTGATATAATATATTACTTTAATTCCACTCATCTTCTTTTAATTTGTTGTGAGGCCTCAGCCAAGAAGCTTGGCACATGCAATACTAAATGGTCTAAAGTAAAGGAACTAATGTAAAGGAAAGATGGGTTGGAATAGGAAAGGGTGGATATTCCTTGGGAAGCCTTATCAGTGTAAAGACATGGAGGCAAGAATAAGAACAGTATGGGCGTGGCACAGTGAAGAAAAACTCCAGCAGAACCAAACAAGCAGGTCCACCAATTCAGGAAAGTCAGGTAGGGGCTGCAGGGTGAGGCCAGATTTGCAGGCCCCTGAGAGTCCAGCAGGGCCTGGTGGGTTTGAGGCAAGGAACATTTGGTGTTCAAAGACATCTCTTTCATGTATGGTTAGGGAACGAAGACATTCTCATTTGATGCTCTAAATAAAATGGACATTCTGTGTTGATCCAGGTTTGTGATAAATAAAAAAAGAAATTAACTGGCTTAGAAATTTTAAAACATTCCAGGTTTTGTTTATACAGGGAAGAATTTTTCAAAGTTCAAACTTCCACTGCTGTAATCACCTTTACATATCTATGTTCGGTATTACTCTAGTTCCATAAACAAGTTTAAAATAGGAGTTAATAATACCATCTGATTTTAAAAGGGGAAGAGCTTTACATTTCTGTATATCTATGCCCAAAAGCATATTTTTCAAGCAAGGTCACTAGATTTGAAGAAACTTTGTATTTTATGGAATATATTTAAGCAATTCACCAGGGATAACTACAACTCTTTTTTTTTTTTTTTATGTAGGGTCAAGAATGAGGCTTAAAACTTGCTTACAAATATTGACTGAAAAATAGCACACCAATTAAAAAAGTAAAATCTCATTTTTAGATTAAAAATATGTTTATAATTCACAGGAAAGATATATGGTATATATAGCCATGATTTTGTCTAAAGACAGAAATGCAGATTGTTTCAATTTTCCTTTTTGTACTTACTTGTATTTTCAAGTTTTCCACAAGAAATATATATTCCTTGTGCAATTTTTCTACAAATTTGTGTCCAAGGACATAAGAATTTGGGTACACATGAGATGTTAAAAAAATGGTTATGTTTGGGACAGGATCAGAAAATGATTTTATCAATATAACAGAGAGATGGGAAAAATAATATGAATATTTTTCATTAAAAGAAGAACATTATTGTGAAATTATAACCAAATTGTTCTCATATGTAAACGGTGTGACAACCTTCGGTAAGTCACCTAAACTTCTGCACATTATTCTTCCATATAAAAATGAAAAGCTCAATAATCTTGTGTCTCTTCTAGCTTGAAAAGATTACTATGACTTTCAACTTTCTCAGTAGTCTTGGGACTTGATGAACTAATTCCTGCCACCTTTCTAGCTTAATGTGTAAGGAAGTTTCTGATCCTTACCTACATGCCCAGAAAAAGACACAATATCTAAGGGAGGTAACCTTAATGAAGCAAGGACAGCCAGTAGGATCTTTCTTAAAATCTGAGATTTCCTGAGGCCTTGGGATAAACTCAACTACTGCAATTGCTAAGGAAAAAACAATTACTGGATTTTCTCATCACAGACAGCTAAGTACATTCCTGTAAGCATCCCCTTTCCCTTTTGTTTCAGGGAAGTTCCTCATCTTTGGATGTTTACCCAGTAGATTGTGCTTTGTCCTTTGAACCACTGTTTGGCAAGGTTTAGTTCACAAAATGAGAAGATAATGGGAAACCAGTGTCCTTACCATCACCTTCTTATATCTTTTTCCTTAAGCTTTCCTCAATTGTTACTATGTCCACCGGCTTCCGTCCTAATTTTTCCCACTCTCAAGGTTTAGTATTCATTTTGCTCCATGAAGCATTACCCCAATTACTTTCCCCACAAACAAACAAACAAAAAAAACCCCCCAAACTTGTAAAGGTGTTTCTATGCGCTTATTTCCAATACTGCACAATTTAACACTTATGCTACCTTTTGATCTATGGTATCAACTATTTATTTTTCACTCTTGCTAGAATGTAAAGTCTCAGTAATAATGACAAAGTCCTTAGCTTTTCTTACTATTCCAGAAATTCCTGACATATCATTCATGTCACAGAATATGGTAAAAGATAACTTTTTGATTGATGAAAGAGTCGCCAACTAATGATCAATTTTATTTGGAGCAGGTATAGAAAAAGAACAACAGGTAGAACTAAGGGTTCAGCTTCACAGTTTTCTGCTTCAGGAAAAGGGAATTGGTTTCCACCATCACAAATACTACTTAGTCTTTCTCCCAATAATCCAGTAGGAGTCTTGTGGAGACTAGACTAACTTGGCTTCTTGCTAAGAACTTAACAGAAAGCAAACTGTAAAGAAGTCGCATGGAAGGTATATGAATGCCTTGAAAAGCCAGAAAAAAGAGAAAAGTCACAGATTTTGGACCATGATAGAATAAGAAAATTGAGAGATTTCTTAGAAGTAATCTATGAAATCATCATTTTACAGAAGAACAAAGTAAAACTCAGAGAGTAGTTTGCCTCTTAAGTCCAAGATTTTTCCTCCTCTGGTTAGGATTTATTTTTTGTATAGTATTCAGATGTGTTCAATAATATTAGCCACTTTCCATCAGGAGGCAACACATCCTAGAAGAAGGGAGGATATGCAGTGGAATGTTCCAGGTCCCCTCGTTCCCATGATACACTGCTTCTCTTTCTCCATGCCAATTAGTGATGCTACTTTTATATTCCACAGCTCTGAAATCAACATTTAGATTAAAACTAAATAATCCAAGCAAAGGAACATACCACTAGTTCAACTTTGGGTTAATATTAGGAATGACTCATGAAGTAATTCCTGAGAACTGAAAACATTGTGTGCTATGGTAGTGCTCTGGATGAGTGGGCTTTAAATTCTTCATGGACATTCTCTAAGGCCTAAAAATATGTTTTGTTAAACAATCTTCTAAAATGGTGTTGTTAACTTAATCAGTTCTTATCAAAGTTAAATTGTTGTTGCATTTGGTTGTGTGTGGTCTGCTGGAAATAGTGTAGTCATCCAAGACATAGGCAATCTGACTTTTCTCCATGATGCTGTGGTGGGAACAATTGGAGAGCTCATAGTTATTATTAGGCAGCTGATGTGATAAATACAACCATTACTTGTTGAGATTTTTTGCATCTTTAGATCATTTTAGGGACCTAAGGAGAAATTATTTTATTAGCCAGAGACTCCTGTTAGCTTGGTTTGGGTGAAATAGTAAAGTATCTAGAGAAGCTCTGTCTCAGAATGCTGTATATCCTACAAGGTACTTGCTGAATAGCTCATTTCACACCTATAAAATAGGACACTAATTTTACTTCTTCACTAATTGATTCAATAAATCAGAGCTCTGTGAGTCATCATTGCAAGAACAAACAGCACACATTCTGTTTTTCCTATTGAATTTCCAGTGGGGATTTGAAAAGAGCCTTAGAGGGAAAGTATACAGTCCCCACACTAATATTTCAGAAAGAGGCTAGAATGATACTCTCCTCCATGCCTTTTCCATCACCTTGACTCCTCCTCCAAAAAGCAGTTAAGAAAAGTGAAGCTTTGTGAGTTTGAGTAATTTGTCTAAAATCACTTCTAGTGAGTCATGGAGCAAAGGAACTGAGTGTAGTGTTCACATGTAAAACCTCATGAAGTTTCTGTTATATCCTACTGCTTGTCTTATGCTAAATCCACCCTAACTCGGCCCACCAAATCAAACCAAAGACAGATCTGCTTGAATTTTGTTAACACTCATGAAGCAAAAATAGAAGGAACCCTACTGTATGCCCCTTTCACATCAGGACTACTTTAAAAAACCTCCAGTAACCAAAACAACTAAACATGGGTAACTCTCATCAGTTCAATTGGCTCAGTCAAAGTGAGCAATGTATGTAAATATATCTAGAGCTTATTTTAAGTTTCTGAAAACTCTGTATAAATATCTCAT